>NW_021940750.1:11481186-11636577 GCF_001715985.3 Manacus vitellinus
CACGTGCCCGCCGCTCGCTCCCAGAGGTGTCGGGCCAATGGTGCCGAGTTCAGGGATGGTTCAGTTCGTTGGTTACTTGGAAATAAGAGTGTCTCTCTGCGAATGTTTCAATTAAAAACAACACACCAAAGTTTTGTGAGTAAGCTGGATTCTTCCACCGAACCTGACTGCAGCGGTGTTGTGTATTGGCATATGAAGAAGGTCGAGATTCTTCCCATGTGTTTCAGTCAGAGACACCGCTTTGCCCTGCATCAGCCTGGGGGTCTGTGCAGGTCCCTCTGAGGGGACTCATCATTTTCTGTTGACAAAACTACACTCCTAATTTAAGCGGCAGTTAAACCATTAGTGCCAGGTTTGTTTGGAGTTTCTAAATTTGGGGTTCCTTGCCTGTTCCATACAATGATCTCGTACACCTATTCCCGAGGGTCATTTCGGGGTTTGCACTATGTTGTTATAAGAAGCAGCTGTTGCTTCATTTTTTTTTTTTTTTTAATTTTCTATTCCAAAGGTAACTCTTCCAAGTGCCAATAACACTCCAATTAATCAAGTGCAGTCTTTCTGTGTAGAGTCAGAAAAAAGTGCTGTACTGAAAATAAGCTTTCCAGCTTTTCCCTTATGCATGTTTTGTTACTGAGTCTTACTTCACTGAGACACAGACATTACCACAAAGTTTAGATATAGAATGATAATAAGCTTGTTACAGTGCTCTGAACACTTACGGACACAAAAACTAGAGAATAAAAAGAGAATAGCTAGAATTTTTCCCAAAGTCATCAAAATATAAATAGCAAAAAAAACCCCAAACCTAAAAAGACCTAGCAGCAAGAATAAATAAGAGATTAGATATGAATTTTCTCAAGTAAGCCTCCAGGATTTTGATTATGAATGTCACAATCAAGTCACTGAGCAAAAGTAATATTCCTCTAAATGTAGCTTTAATGCAAAAAACGTAAGTATCTACTTAAGTATTTACTTACAGTAGGTATTACCATCTGTCCTGGCATTGAAGTGACATGAAAATATGAAATTTCAAAACCTGAAATATCACTGATGAGAAAAAAATAAAAATGAAGGAATAAAGTAGATAGGTACCATAGAATTTAATTTAAATAATCTCTATTCTACTTAGTTTTTTGTAGTAATGATGAATTAATTACACAAGAGGGAGCTGTGATCTGATAAAAATATCAAAAGTTTTCAAGTCAAGTATTTTCTGTTCAATATTCATGTAAGAAAAAAACACATTATAATAGTATGTGCTGCATTTTTTTACCAAGAAAAAGTGATGGAGATAATCTTTTTATATCTTGCAGAGGATAGTTAAAGTGACAGTATTAGCTATTAATTTTGTTAAAAACATTTGTCAAATATTTTAATATCTTTAGGTGACTATTTTAATATATTTCTGTTTTATTTGCGAATAGAGACTAGAGGAGGAAAAATTACTTTGAAAATAAGAACTATAATTTTGGAACCAGTTGTAGCATCCCAACTCAAATCTATTACACTAGTTTGAAATTGAGTTAGAAAAAATAAACAGCTATTTTTCTTCTTCCCCCCTGCACTCCCCTCACCCCAGATTGTCTCAGAACTGATATGCCAAGCTTCTGGCATTTTAAATAGTTCTAATTTTAAGCATCTCTGGGTGAAATCCTGCCCTGAGTGAAGTAAATTACATAACTCTCTTTTGTCATCAGGAGGGCCAGGCTTACACTTCTTTTTACTTGTAATACACAAATGTATTTGTACACATACAGACACAGACACTCTTTGCATTATTCATATATAGGTATATGTTTACATTTTGGAACTAAAAAGACCAAAACACGAGCACCTACATGCCATTTAGCGTGGCATTTTGTGAATTGTGGAAGCTACACCAGAAATGAGGCCTTTGAAAGAGAAGTCAAATGTTTACTAATAGTCTCATTTTGATAACCACTCAGAAGAGTTAGTGGTCAAACCAACCAGAAAATCAGCCAGATAAGCAAAACCAAGCTACTCCAACAAGCTGGGAAACATGAGGAGTACGAAAACCAGACCTTAATCTGAAGTACCCCTCCCTGAACAAACTCAGAACTTGGTGGGAAGGAGTTCAAGTATCCCTCGTTCTGGCAGTACAATGGCTTGTTTTGCCTTACTTCTTCAAACAAACAAGCTGAGGGAAGAAATATCATAAGGAGAGATTATGAAAAATAAAAATCATGAGAGGAGAAAGTCAGACCATACCATTCAGAAGAAACTGTGAAAAGTAGCTGCACAAGGCATGTTTACGCATTGATGTCCTCAGAGTTTGACTACTAGCAGAGTTTATTCAGAACACCCTTACTCATTCTTGTTTCTTCCTGGCTTTCTCTCTTAATGAGGAATTATTTATTCCAACTCCCTGCTGTCATCTTTCCATGTTGTTCAGCCTGCACTTCTGTTAGTTATGTTCCTTTTCTATCTTCCACTTTCCCTGCTGCTTTGTCTTGTCTTCAGTAAAGAATTTGGCCCGTGACTGAAAGTGCTGAGAGGGGATCAGACATATGCAATGTTGTCCCTACTTGCAACTGTTCTGAATTATGTCAGAGGCAAAACAATCTGGATATTCTGAATACCATCAACATTTAAGGTTGACTATATCCCTTACTTCTGTGACTAGCATGATGAAAACTATTTACAGATCAAGAAAACTGTAAGGAAGAGGATTTAAATTGTATTTGAAGTAAGGAAATAAGGTTAGAGAGAGAGTCCTCTAAACTGACATTCAAGATGAGTTTCCTCTGAACCATGGTTTGAGGATAGAATAATCCTATTTAACCCAAGTTTCACTTGGGTTATGAATTAGTTTCAGCTTACCTGTTTCAGGATGGTAAGTTTCAGGTTTTTGAAGAGACTGTTGCAGAAAACTAGATATGATGATCTTAAAACCTTAGTATCAATTGTATAAATTTTTAGCTCTGTACCTGAGCTTGCTCCATATACAGATTTCACAGGAACAGATTATCAAAGCTAGCTCATTCGGTTTAAATATTCCATGCTAAGAATCATCAGTATTATGTCTGAAATATTCTAAAACTTTTTGGATTTTGTGAAAAGCAGTAATTGAATTTACTTTTTATATGTACTAGTGCTGTAGTCAAATAAGTTTTTCTAATGAAATTTTGGAACATTTATCAAATGACAGCAGTATACAGCATACCTGTCCTCACAGGGTGGATAATCTTTTACCCTCATTCATTTTTCTTAGGGTGCTCCATTTCTCAGAGAAGATACTCATAGCAGTCTTTTGTTTCTATTCAGAATAACAATTCTGTGTTTAGGTTTTTGCTTCCAAGAAACACAAAGTAAAAGCAGTTTTAAATCCTGGTTTGATAGATTTATTTAATAATAGCCTAAAATAAATTCCAGCTTCTGTTTCGGATTTGTTGTTGTTTTGGTTTAGTGTGTGTTGATGCGGGCGGGGTGTGGAGGGGGACTAGCTTTTATAGCCAGTATTTTTATTTTAGACTTGAAAAAGTGTCTAAGTGCTTAAAGGCTTATCTGGTTGCTTTTTCCCTACCTATACCAGTTGGTCTTACGAGACCTATTATCTACAAACATAGTCTAGGGATATAGGTAGGATAATGACAGTTGCCCTGCCACTAGTGTACAGAAATGCTTTGTGTGTTTGTATCTTGCAGAGATATAAGCTTGTTTGGAAATCTGGGTATTAGCTACTGCTGCA
Organism: Manacus vitellinus; assembly: GCF_001715985.3. Classification (NCBI taxonomy): domain Eukaryota; kingdom Metazoa; phylum Chordata; class Aves; order Passeriformes; family Pipridae; genus Manacus; species Manacus vitellinus. Next base: position 11,484,896 of record NW_021940750.1, read on the forward strand.
TCTCTTTGTGCATCAGCAAAGATTGCAGATCTCCCCAGCATGGTCTCAAGGTATCTACTGCAAGTCTGCTTGTTCTCTAAACACAGGGACAACAATAGCTTATTCAGTCTCAAGCGAGGTCTTCAGGGCAGAGCAAAATAGTAATTCATAGAATCATAGAAAGGTCTGGGTTGGATGGAATCTTAAAAATCATCTAGTTTCAACCCCTTCACCATGGTTAGGGATGCCAGTGACTGGATCAGATTGCTCAGAGCCTGTAAGATCCCAGGTTCGAGCTATGAGCTCATCAAAGGGTTTCACTTTAAAAATACAGAAAGCTCCAAAAATCCGCTCACCAGATCTGTTAAAAGAGTCTTCAGGTCTTTCATACCTTGAGAGAGCTCATGGGAGAAGGTGCTGCACATGTTTCTCAAGAGGTCAAATAACACACTTTTATTGGGAAACTTTAGAAGAAAAGGAACTTGGCAAAAGTTTAAAGGGCAACATTCAACCAAAATAAAGCATTTCACAAAGCATTGTCTTAACACCTGCTAGCCCATACAGCTTAGCAAAATCCAACCATCCAGCTTTTAGTTACCCAAATATCAAGAAAGGAGATTAGGAGAAGAAGGAGAAGTAAAGAAAGAGAGAGAAAAAGAGACAATTACAGCTATTACCCCAGATCCAGTGTAGATCCAGCAACCAGGAGTCCAGGAGATGGCAGGATCACGATCACACAATGGCTGCATGGTGCTGGTTTTATCCGCTCTGGCCCTCTGGGGCAATCTGCCCCTACCCTGCGGCAGGACTTCTGGTGTGCCAGCCAATCTGACACACACATTTAAGCTGGTCTGGGCCAATAATTAATATAGTAATCCAGAGTCTCACAGTGCCACACATTGAACCTGGCCTTGAACACTTCCAGTGATGGGGCATTCACAACATTTCTGGGCACCCTGTTCCAGTGCCTCTCCACCCTCAGAATAAAGAATTTCTTCCTAACATTTAATCTAAATCTCTCCTCTTTTAGTTTAAAACAGTTCCTATCACTATTTGTCCATGTAAAAAGTTGTTCTCCCTCTTTTTTATAAGCCCCCTTTAGGTACTGGAAGGCTGCAATAAGGTCTCCCTGGAGCCTTCTCTTCTCCAGGCTGAACAACCCCAGCTCTTTCAGCCTGTCTTTGCAGGAGAGGTGCTGCAGCCCCATGATCATTTCTGTGGCCCTATAAATGGCCAAACTCCTTAAATATGGATTACAATATATTGTATTGTATATATTACTGTGCAGTTCCTTAGTGCTGCACAGATAATAGTCATTGTGCTGTTTTAAGTAATCACTCTAAAAGGGCACTCTGAGGATAGGATTCATCTCAACAACTGGTTCTCAGAGGGAACCTCTAGTCTTCAGAGGGAACAATTGCTGAACTGGACATACTATTTCTGGAGAATTTTTAGGGCTTTTTAAGAGAATGCTGGTTTTGCTTTCAGAAGAAAAAAAAAGAAATAAAAGAGAAGAAGGATGCAGTACCATAGATTTAATGTTGCTATCAGACAAAACCCCTCCAAATCATAATAGTTTCCTCTAACCAAGTCTGAATCAAGGGTCTATAGTGGCACTCAGAAGAAAAAACATCTCTTCCTCTTGCTTCTCACCCTCCATTTTCTTTTTAAATTGCACTTAATACAAGCTCTTTTTTCAGTACATCCCTTTCATAATCTTCCTGCTAGATAAAGGTGAAATTGATTTTTTTTTCCATTAACTGTCTCCTCTTGATATCTTGTGAATCCTAAAACTTCAGGATAAAACCCAGGTAATAGGAATTTTAGTTTATTTTAGTTTCCTTTTCTCAAATCTGTGTAAGTAGAGACCGCGTTTTTTAAACGATTATAGGCTGCTTCTGGTAAGATACTTGAATTTTGAAATAATGAATATTTAATTCATTGAAGGGTTGGAAATTTTATATCTAAGGCAAAATACAGGTTTTAAAAATCCCTCTGTGTCAGGAATTCAGTTTATTTGGGTAACTGCTTAGAGTATAATTGTGTGACACTGATTTGAGCTGTAAGGGAAGTAGCTGTCAGCCCCCAAGGGGTTATAAATGAGAAGGAATTGCTGAACTATTTTGTCAGTATTTGCTGTGTGGACAAATGATTTCCCATCCACTATCAGTAAATAGTGACGAGTTCTGTATTTTTCTGCTTTTGCATAAGTATTTCAAGTGCCTTATGTCTATTATATGTGTATATTATATGTGTACCATATTTCAAGAGATGTATCTTCTCAGTTTCCACTTCAGTTGGAAAGATATGGATGCATCACCTAGTTAACTTTGAGAAATGAACCAATGGCCATATGGTTTTGGGTGGGTTGACCATGGCCAGATGCCAGGTGCCCACCAATGGTGCTTTATCACCCTCTTCCTCAGCTGGATGGGGGCAAAAAAATACAACAAAAGGCTCATGGGGTGAGATAAGGACAGGGAGAGATCACTCAGCAATTACTGTCATGGGCAAAAAAGGCTCAACTCAGGAAAATTAATTTAATTTATTACCAAACAAATTGGAATAGGGTAATGAGAATTAAAACCAAATCTTAAAAACACCTGCCCCCCACCCTTCTCTTCTTTCCAGGCTCAGCTTCACTCCTGTTTTCCTCTCTGTCCTCCTGCCACATGGTACAGGGGAATGGGGATTGCAGTCAGTTCCTCACACATTGTCTCTGCTGCTCCTTCCTCCTTAGTGGGGACTCCTCACATTCTTCACCTGCTCCAGTGTGCAGTCTCCCCCCTGGGAGAGGAGCCCTCCACAAACTTCTCTAATGCAAGTCCATCCCACAGGCTGCGGTTCTTCATGAGTGTGGTAGTTTAGTCTAGGCCTTCCTTGGTGACCAGTTTGTAACCAAGGTATTACCTGGTATTCCCTACGATTTTTACGTAAGCCGGGGTATAAGAAGAAAGGAGGAGAGGCTTTCGCCCCTTCTTTCCTTCCAGCGGTTTGGAGGTTCGGGTTTCCCTGCTGTTGAGTCTGTCGTGTTGGGGAGCGAGGCCTGGTAAGGCCTTGTGGACCTTGGGAGACGGAGGTTGCCGGTGAGCATTCCAGCGCGACTTTCTGTTGTCCCAAGGAGAGTAGTAAGATATTCTTTTGCTAATTCTTTTAGTTGCTAGATCTTGGGCTATTGATCGTGTATATTTTATTTTGTGTTCCTTTTTCCCTTCCCCCTTCCCTTTCTCTTTTCCTTTTGAAATTGTACATATATTTCAATTGTATATAAATGTAATATTAGTGTAAATATATTTATATATATTCCTTTAGCTGCCTCTCTCTCGTTTCGGTTCTCTTGTGTTTTTTTTTCTCTTCTCCCTTGGTTTTGGGGGGGGGGGAAGTTCTTGTGGTGAGGTTTGGAGACTTGGCAGGGAGCCAGCTTCAAACCACATCAGTGAGCTACTCTAGTGTGGGTCTGTTTCATAGGGGGCAGTCCTTCAGGAACAACTTGCTCCAGTGTGGGTCCCCTGTGGGGTCATAGGTCCTGCCAGCAAACCTATTCCAGCATGGACTCCTCTCTCTATGGGGCCAGAGGTCCTGCTGGGAGCCTGCTCCAGTGTGGGCTTCCACCTCCTTCAGGCATCCATCTGCTCTGGTGTGGGGTCCTGCATAGGCTGCAGGTGGATCTCTGCTCCACCATGGAGAACACCAACAGATGCACAGCCTGCCTCACCATGGTCTTTACCATGAGCTGCAGGGTAATCTCTGCTCTAGTGCCTTGAGCACCTTCTCCTCCTCCTTCTTCACTGACCTTGGTGTCTGAGAGCTGTTTCCTTTCATGTATCCAGCTGCTGCTCTGCAGCATTTTTTTCCTCATCCTAAATATGTTATCCAACTACAACTGTTGTCAGTGGGCTCAGCCAAAGGCAGGTTTATCCTGGAGCCGGCTGGCATTGGCTCTGTCAGATATGGAGGAAGTTTCTAGCAGCTTCTCCCAGAAACCATCACTGTAGCCACTCTGCTGCCAAAATCTTGCCATGCAAACCCAATAGAGGTTTCTTCTCTGAAGAGATACAGTTTTGATCCACTGAAGCAACCATGCTGAGAATGCACTACTAAGACAATGCATTCATTCTGAAGACCTATGGTTCTAGAGTTTAAGGGTTAATAAAACTTCCTTGGGAGAAAATAAAAGCTTCAGACTGGTATAATTCTGCAAATGGAAAGGAAATTAAAATTCATCTTATATTACTCCACATTTATGGAGTACTGGAGATCAGAAGCGCTTCAAAAACTACATATAGGACTCAGCTCACCTGCTGAAATCCTCCATCAGTTGCAAATACAAAGGCATTGACTTGAGCATACCCCAAGGCAAAAAGGTAGATGGGAAACTGAACATCATGTCTTGTGTCACAGAACTTGTCACAAATATTCCAGAAGGATAAGATGCCTTATTTATTTATTTATTTTTGGCAACACATAAGTTTTCACAGATTATCATAGTCTAAAGCCAGAAATAACTATTAGATTGTCTAGTGTGACCTCTTGTATATCACAATCCAGCAATTTATGTACTCAGGGTAACAACTGATGGTTAGGTATTTTTTTTTAATGGTAAAATTATGTATGTTTTACTCTCTTGGGCACAAAAAAGTGAAAATTGCATTCCTTGGCAAATTCTGTTACTGCTATGAAATTTTATAAAAGATGGTATAAACCTCTCCTCCAGCTGATAATAAAGTAAGAATCTGAAACTCCATTTTATAGTCTACCCAGTCCTATAAACTTATTTTGAGGAAACCTGTCAGATCATTTCTAAAGCAAGGTTTAGAATGAGGAACTAATTTCTAGATTCCAGGCAACATTTGGTATGAGGTAAAATAGAAGGGAAAAAAATGCCACCTCTTCTGGCATATCTTTTGTGCAGGTTCATATTCTAGATGCCTCAAGATAATAAAAATCAAAGAGCAGGAAGTTTAGATAATTCTAGTCCTGGGTGAAAGCTGTAGCAGGATACTCTGCCCTTGAATGTGGTTAAACAACTCAAACAATGCCCTATTTTGCAGGCCATCAGTGGTGGGCTGAGAGGGGGGCATCATGTGCCATTTTTAATGTTAAATTATGCTAAAACCAGTCTGACACATCAACCCCAAATTAACATCTTGATACTGGGGCAAAGATTTGTCAGATAAGCTGCTAAGATGACCCACAGACATATGACTGGCAGGGAATCACTTCATCCTATAAAAGTCCAATTCCACGTTCATATGGTAGATTTCATCTAACATACTCTTCTTGGAGTGTGTGGAGTTTTCTCCCTTGAAGTGAGGACACTTCTCAAGGATACTCCTGGAGGTTAAGAGAAAGAGATTTGCCCATGAGCATTGCTATGGGTGAGTTACATAAAATCTCCACTTAATATTTATTTCCGTCTTTTTCGCTAGCTTTAATGCAATTGCTTTAATATAGTTGCTTTGGTATACTGCACTATACTGTATTGCACTATACACTACTAGGAGTTATAGCTTTTGTATTGTGTAGTAAATAATTCCAATTACAATCCTTTGTCTAATCATTTGTCATAATAAATAATTTGTTCTATATAAATATATCCAGTTTGCCATCTATAATCCTGCAGGAAAAAGTTGTACTTAAACTTTTGACAAAGTCTGGGTCTAAGACTGGATCCAGCTGCACCCAGGCTCTTCTCTAAGAGGGAGTTTAGAGAGCAAGGGGGTCCTTTTTGCACTTTGTGACTCAACGGGAGGGCTTCTCTATTAAACTTTGTCTAAAGCCCCCACTCTTGCCCGTGTCAAAGTGCAGTGCGGATTTTAAAGTTGCTATTTTGGACTTGTGTCTCAGTGGGATCTCAGGTGGAATGCAGCTGTCCCAGTCTTCTATGAAGCACCCAATGCTTCAGTCAGATAACCATAGCATGTTTCAGCTGTTCTGAAACATTTAGAAGTTTAACTCCAGACCCAAATCTTAGTGTTTTCTTTCCTGACTTTTGATCTCTCCCCTTCAATTGGTGTGGGAAGGAGAGATCTTAAAGCAAGCAGTGTATGGGAAATTAAAATGAGAACAATAGTCTGCCCAAATTATGCAACAAGGATCATTATGCTATAAAATTGCTCTTCAAATGCGGCTGTCATTGAAAGGTATTAAGATTTCAACAGTTATTTTCTTGATGAGGACTTAATTTCTTGCATAAAAAGGTTTTTAAGCTTAAAGTGATGCCTACACCATTAGTGTCCTTTAGTTTTTTGAATGTTTGAAGGGTGCTGAAGGATTTAAATGTTGCAGAAGTATAGTTCATCACTACAGATCAGTTGTCTCAAACTACTCTCACAATTGCCTTATAATTTTAACAGATTACAATGTAATGTATCACTAGGTAAAATGATCACTGGATCATTTTGTAATGGAATGTGTATAGTTTTAAGAACTCAGCGCAGGCTTGAGGGTTGTGCTGCTGTACCTAGGGCTAAAGTTGGGGTTGGGCAAAAACAAGCAGTAACTAAATTTCAGTTGCCAATTCAAAGGAGAACTTTACTGGAATAGAGTAAACAACAGAAACCACAGATTCCCTTTTTAACTCCATTCTCTGTTTAAGAGAAACAGAGCAAAGGGACTTTCTTGTGTGCAGTGAGGCAGAAATAAGCATTTTAAATATACCAACAGTGAGAGTATTTGAAGAAATAAAATCTGTAGATAATATTGTTGTTCCATTTAATAAACTGTATAGTGAGGAACATGTCACTGGAGGGCTCTGCTGTGCATATCAAAGTGCACACTTCGACCTATGAACAGTAACCTGATGTGTAGTTTTGAGCCAACTTACTTTGAAAAGCACAGACAGGCTTTTCTTCCTTAGTTTTCCCACTAATCATCAGTTACACAATTGGTAAGTTTGGGGTTGTTATGATACCCCAGTGCTTGGGACAGGAAATCTGGCCCCTTTTTCTAACTCTTTCTTTCTCCTGCTCTGTGAGCCTCTTAAATCTCCATCTCTATCTACTCTATCTACTGAATGTTTAAAGAACAGTAGATGATTATTTTGTTGGTTTTTTTAATATATTTACCTAATTCTTTTTCTATTCTCTTCATGTTTGGAGTTGTTTTAATCTAGTTTCTTTATACCAATTGTCTTTTTTTCTTTCCTCTATTAGAAAAGATAATTGAATATGAACAAGAATGTTCACTTTCCTTTTGTTTTTCCACATTTATATTACAAATGTGCCTTCTGGACTTAGCATTTGAGCCTCCCTATGCTAGATGCTATGTAAATCCAGTAAGAAGCAGGATCTATTAAGAAAAACTTGGCATCCAAATAAACAAGGTATTATTAGGTAGAACAGGCACAGATCAATTATATGGCTTGTCTAAGAAGGTTAATGGCTAAGCTAAATATAGAATCCAGATCTCATGAAATTTAGTCCCACTAACCACACACTGACCTACACAACCTCTTTTTTCATAAAGTATCAGTAATTCTGAGTAGAAAAAGTGGTAGTGTGTGACATAGACATACATTTCTCCTATATGGCCTGATCCTGTTACCTTTGTAATACCTACAGAGACTTCTAATGGCTGTTGAGTCCAGCTCATATTGGAGAGTAAATCAGCAAAGGGAGCAGTCCTTCAAATAAGCTTACACAAACAGTTCAACCAATGCACCAAGTACATTTTCACAAGTCAGGACTGGTTAGTAAATATGGAGAAAACCCAAACAGATCTTGATTTAGACAATAGCAACTGTTTCAAGAGACCACAATATAACTTCTTTATCATCTATGTTTGTATCTGAATTAGTTTACTGACAAACTTTTAGAGAAAACCAGACACAAACATGCAGTATTTTAGGGGTCAGTAGCATGATCACATTTATAGATCATACTTTCATTATAGTTACTTTGACAAAAAGCACTGTCATAAGGGATTTATGTTATTGTAGATTAGAAACAGTCTTGTTACCTACAAAGCCACAATCCTGAAACCTCTTACACATATACACCTATTATTTAAGGGTGGATCTTAATCCATTTTACAGACTCGGCATGTTGTGAGTACAGAGAAGGTCAGGTCATCTTTCTGTGTATAACTATGGGAACTGGATCTCTGCAGTGTAGGTATGTCTGGTGTGGTCATTTGTGACCCAGGCTTGGGACACAGGTTTTGTTACTCAAGGGCAGCACCACATGCCTATGGCCTGCAGTCTCCCTCGCTGACACACATGCTTGTGGCACACCTCACTGTGTGAGCCTGCAGGCTTTTGAAACTGTCTGCACTTCCCACTGAGTGTTCAGTGGTTACCCTTTTCTTTTTTACATCTCATCATATATTCTTCTAGCTTTATTACCTAACTATTAAATAATGTATGTTTTAACTGTTATCTCACTCTTTACCTTAGATAAATATAATATTAACATAGCCAGCAATCCCCAAAAAATAAACTTGAAATTTCATGTATGAAAACTGTCTTTTACAATATTAGAATTGTCTGCTCATCTATTATTTTCAATTATTCAGAAAACTGAAAAAGAGTAAATTAATTGAGGATGAGAAGCAAGCAACTGAGAAGAAAAAAATAAAAGTTTTGTAAGACAGCTAATGAAAGATGCAAATAAGAACCTACTGCTGTATGCTTTTTTTTTTCCCCATTTTTTGTGATCTCTGGAATTTTGCAATGTTTTTATTGTGATATTTCCAAATATATCAAATTTTCAAATTGCCATGCTGGACTTTTTCCATATCTTTACTCTACTAGGCAAATGAGTTCTAATTATGTATATATAGCTATTTTCATATATGTTATTTTAAAATCTATTTTATTTTTAGCTACTCACTTTTCCTCCTAAAAATACACATAAGATCAGGACTCATCTAGGAAATACAGAAATTCTTTTTATTTTTGTCTCATGACTAACGATCAGTTTAGATTCTTACTGCACTGAAAAAAATTACCTGCCTTCCACTTGAAGGCATTCATGCTGGTGTCAGGATGTGTCAAGAACTTTTGCTGTGCCACCTCCAGTGAAAGGCTGTCAAGGTGAAAACACTATGTGTCATCCTAGCTTCCCACGCTACATCCAATTTTAATTTACTTTTAAGTTGCCACAGGATGTCGTGAGTCCTGTATTCTATCAAGTAAATGTTTATAATCCGTATTTCCTTCAAAAATAAATAATAAATAATAAATAATTTTTAAAAGGAACACAACAAAATAATGGAATACTGCACTTTTCAGATGGTGGTATTTGTTTTTGGCAGAAAAGTGAAAATGAAACATTTCCAATAGAAACAGACTATTAATTGCACATGCTCTTGGAAGGAATTTTGCCAGGAATGGAAGACTGGCATCCACCAGCACCAGTGTCACAGATGTAGCACTGCTCTTCCCCTTTTCAAATTAGATAGTTTTCCTTTCACAGGTCAGATACTTATTTAAATAACCTACATCATGTAATCCTCAAACAAGCAAAACTTCCCCCGTTCATGTTTTAGACGTGTTGTGGTTTAACCCCAGCTGGCAACAAAATACCACGCAGCCACTCACCCACTTCCCCTTCTCCCCCTCTGATGGGATGGGGAAGAGAATCAGGAAAGAAAAGAAAATAGAACTCATGGGTTGAGATAAGAACAGTTTAATAATTGAAACAAAGGAAAAAAAAACAATAATGATGATAAAAATAATAATAATAATAATAACAACAGAGATAAAAATGAGAGGGAGAGAGGAAGATAAAACACAAGAAAGACAAGTGCTTCACAGTACAATTGCTTACCAAATGTTAACCAGTGCCCAGCCTGTCCCTGAGCCACGATTGACCTCCCTTCCAGATAATTTCCCCCAGCTTATGCACTGGGCATAACTTTTTATGGAATGGAATATCCCTTTGGTCAGTTCAGTCAGCTGCCCCAGCTATACTCCCTCCCAGCTTTTGTGCACCTCCTCACCTGCACAGGATGAGACGCTGAAAAGTCACAGAATCACAGAATATCCTGAGTTGGAAGGGACCACAAGGATCATCAAGTCCAACTCCTGGCCCTGCACAGGACCATTCCCAAGAGACACATCATGTGCCCAAGAGTATCATCCAAACGCTTCTTGAACTGTCAGCCTTGGTGCTGTGACCTGGGGAGCCTATTCCAGCACCTAAACACCCTCTGGGTGAAGAACCTTTTTCTAATACCCAACCTAAACCTCCCCTGACACAAATTCAGGCCATTCCCTCAGGTCCTGTCACTGGTCACCACAGATAAGAGATCAGTGACTGCCACTCTGCTTCTCCCAAGGGAGTTGTAGACTGCAATGAGGTCTCCCCTCAGTCTCCTCTTCTTCAGGCTGAACAGACCAAGTGACCTCAGCTGCTCCTCATTTGACTTCCCTCAAGGCCCTTCACCATCCTCATTGCCCTCCTTTGGACACTCTCTAAGAGCTTAATATCTTTCTTATATTGCAGTGACCAAAACTGCACACAATATTCAAGGTGAGGCTGCAACAATGCAGAGCAGAGCTGAAGTCCTTGACTTAGGGTAAGTACAACTTAGCAACATTATTCTCATATTGAATCCAAAACACAGCACTGCACCAACTATTGAGAATAAAATGAGCTCTATCCCAGCTAAAACCAGGACAAGAGGAAACAAAATTATTAGCATATTATTGCATAAGCATATGTTTTTTTCTATTTGGTTTCGATCTTTCATAAATATACAAACTCTCAAGACAGCTAAATGCAGAATTTTAAAAAAAAACAACTACAATGGAATGTGAAGAAATTATCATTTTAGTAATTACGTGCACTTATTATAGCTTTATGAGAAATTTTCATGTAGTGACAGGCATACTTAACTCTATCCATCAACTCTGCACAGAAGTATCCGTTTAAAAACCTACAAAGATCAGACAATTCCTACCTCGGTTATGATAGCTGGAGAAAAGCCACCACCCCTGAAGCTGATTTCCTGTTTGAGAAACCATGAGCTAATTACAGAGCAAAAGGTTCCTTTTGAGAGGTCCTCCACTTTCAGTAGAGTGTTACAGTGAATCTAAAGCAGAGAAACTTGTAAATGTTTTGTATGTTCTTTGTCAAAGACAGTCTGATGCATGCTGTTAAGACTGCTGAATGAGATGATATAGCATGAAGCAAAACGTGAAGCATCCTTTACTGTCAAAAGGTTCAGTTCCAGCTGCTCCAAAGAGTATGCATTTCGGCAAAGAGTAGGCATCTGGTTTTTTTTTTCCAGTCAACTCTCATCTTTACCAAGTCACTTTTCACCAGCTGCTTTTGTTAAAAAATAAAATCCTTCCCATTCTTTTCAAGGGAGTTACCGAGATTCAAACCCATGATGCCAGGATAATGTCTGTTACATGACTCACAATGAAAAGGACAATATGAAGAAAGCAACAGGTTACTTGTGGTCCTTAGCAGATTGGTTTTTTGTGTTTTGGTTTGGTTTTGTGGGTTTTTTTACTTAAAATATATTAATTGATATTGACTTTTTATTCGTTTCCCAGTGATGATGGCTCCTAGTTTTCTACTTATTTTTCCAAGCTAAAGTTTCAGTGTATTTAATTTCCAAATTAAACTCAATTTTTTTCTGATAATTAAAATTATTATGATTAATTAATGAAAATACTTTAAACTTTAAAACCTTAAAAATACATTGTCAGAAGATGACCTTATTATGTTAGGTTCTAAAAGTATTTAGGCAGTAGTGTGTTCAATGCTGCTAGGCCTCTGTGACATATGATAGAATGCCTTTAAACCTAGACCTTCTAACTGTCCACAAAAAAGGTCTCTTAATCGAATCCCCAGGAATTTTGCATAATGCCAGGGCCAGAAGACAGTCATGGCTCAGCCAAGCTGCCCCTGTCTCCTCCCCACTATATTTGAAACCTGCCTGTGTATGAAGGACTCGAGCACAGGAAGCCAAGCAAAATTATCTCCAGGGCTTGCTGGTCCTGGCTTTCCATCCATCCGCACTTCACTTGGTGCACCTCTGAAATACAGACCCGTGCTGGAGGAACATGACTGCTGCATGGGGCAGGAGTGGCTCTATCAGCATTACATGGCCAGCCGAGGGACAGAGTACAAAGACAAGGTGCACAGGAGAGAAGAAAAAGTGTTACATGGCTTCAGGTGGTGAAAAGGATCTCTGACAGTTACCACAGAATCATATGATCACAGGATGGGTAAGGATTGGAAGGGATCACTGGAGGTCATCTAGTCCAACCTCCCTGCTCAAACAGGGTCCCTTAGAGCGTGTTACTGAGGATTGTGTCCAGGTGGGTTTTGAATATCTCCAGTGAGAGAGACTCCACAACTCTCTGGGCAACCTGTTCCAGTGCTCAGTCACCTGCACAGTAAAGTTCTTCCTCATATTCAGGTGGAACTTCCTGTGCCTCTTGTAAGAGTAATGGGGTGAATAACCTCACTGGCTTTAGGACGGCACCTTATTACACTTACAAAAGAGATTTCATGTTTGCCTGTAAAAGGCAAAAATACTCAAAAAGTAATTTCTAATCCAATGTTTTCTAATTCTGCTTCTTCGTTTGGGTGGGGGCAGGGTAGAGAAGGGTTTATGTGGAAAAGTGAATCATTAGTGTCATGTCAGATTTTAAAAGGAGAAACAAGACAATGTGTATATATTCTCAATAAACATAAATATGGAGGAGAGCAGAAAGAGAATGTAGGAGACTAGGTTCAATTGTAAATAAATGCAATAGAGTAAAAATGATGCAGTGGTATTTAATATTTCATGACTGTGAAGTGCATACTTATAATTTCTTGGTTTTGCAGAAAGAAGTTTTAATAGTACTGACCAATAATTTCTTGGTTTTGCAGAAAGGAGTTTTAATAGTACTGACCAATTTACATGCAGCTACATTAAGTATCTATATAGGTGAGCAGGTGTCCTAAGTTGTACGTATTAATGGGGAAATATGGGAATCTTCCATAAGGTGATTCAGAACACCTAAAATTGGGCAGCACTTTGACTTCTGACACAGATGGTCTGAATAGCCCCATAGAATTGCCTTCTGTCATTGACTGTAGAACACTAACTTAGCCTTCCAAATTGGAGGCCTAAAATTGAGAGTGGAAATAATTGTTTCCTTTTTCTAAAAAAAATCTGTAAAGACATGAATGAGGAAAGTCCCTTCCCTGAGGATCTTATGATGAGAAGGCAGAGCATTTCAAACACTTTCCATAACTTCAGGGGAAGTTAGTAATTTCCAGTGTCGCTCCAATTACTCTTTATCAAATCAATTAAACCTATACAGTATTATAATAAACAATATATTTTCGTGCAAGTATCTTTGCATCAGCATCATTACATGTGTATTTGTGATGGAATGAAGATGCAGGTTTTTTATATTTTTGAGGTGGAGATGTAATTGTATATACTCTTACAATTAACAGTTTTGTATGTGGTCATATAATACAAATAAAGCATCTAATGGATGTTACTGTTGCAGGGCTCTAGTTTATTAGTATTCTTTCCTCCTTCTTAAATAAAAAAAAGTTTTAAGCCCTTTTTCCTATTAAAAACAGCTTGCAATTTAAATAGCTGCTTGTCTCTATTTTTAGCTAACTACCACTGAAAAAGTAAAATGAAGATGGTTTTCTTTGTTTTGCTATGTATTACTTTATGAAAAATCAGATCTATGAAGACCTATCACATATACTTTAGTCAAGTGGATCCTTTCATTATGCTGTAATTCATACAACAACAGAAGAGAAACACAAGTTAAAATTACATGAGGTAAAACCACAGAGATAACAGTAAAAGGCAGGAAAGTGAGATACCTGATTTTATTTCTAACTTGTTTTTCAAATTATCTAGATACTAATTCAGTTTATTTCCTAAAAAAACAATCGATTTCCTTACATACAGGTGCTCATGCTGAACTTGCCTATGTGCCTCTTCAGTAGCATTTTATGACAAGGTTCTTGATAGATATTATAAAATATCAAAAAACTGACAGGAAAAAAAATTCACTTATCATCAGGAATGTAAATCACATCTGTGTCTAGTTGTGTTATCTCATGCACAGGTGGTGTTTCTCTGCATAGAAATTTATTTTTCTGCTTCTTTCTTGTTCCCTAATGGAAATGAGCCCATAGGTTCAGAGCTCAGGAAGGAATGGAATTTCCACCCTGTGGCATTTCTCTGAAACCACCCTCTGTTTGTGAATCTCTCCTTCTTTGCTGGTAATGGAATCCCACACAGAGCCAGTCTATACTAATGATTTTAGTTGCTCCCAGCACCACTTATGACTAAGCGCAAAACCTTCTCTTTTACCAACCCCACCCCCCTCTGAACCACAAGTCTAACAAGATAACCAAGCCTTTTTCTTCTCAAGTCTTCTTCACAGTGGAGCTAATTATACACAAAGACATGAACACTTCCTTTGAGAGGAAGCCTAAAGTCACCATATCCCTCTATGTGCTCAAAACTGTTGCACAAGTATATGTATCTAAGCCAGTTGTGAGTTCCTCCCAGTATGTTTACAAATATCTTTTTTTCTGATTTTTTTCCTAATTGATTTTCCTTGTCATTTCCCAAAAAGTACTCTTCAGATGTTTAGGCTGTTTGGTTTCATCTATGACTTTGTGTGTGAGAACCATGCAGTGAATGATGGGCATTCTGATTGCATTGACTGTCTGATAGACTCCTCCATCACTGGAAATGCTGTGCAAATCCTTTATGTGTCATGTTCTTAAGGGATGCAAAGCTGCCCATAAACTTCCTGAGAAATCCATAGGACTGGTCTTGGATATAGCAGCTCATTATCCTTCTGGATATTTCAAAAGGAAACCTAAGAATATCAGTGCAGGTTTCCTTCACTAATCTTCACTTTCAAAACTAGAATTAAAAAGGGAAGATAACCTCAGCACATTCTGCCTATTTCTCTTCAGTAATGTTTCATAAAACACACCAGAATCACCCTGATGATGCCACATGTGTTGCAGAACGAGCATATACATATGCACCCCAGGGTGACTAGCCAGGTCTTCATACTCTTTTACGTAACACACATTGAGATAGCTAATGCAGGCTACAACAACAAACACTACAGTGCTTTTTTTTTTTGTTGTCAGGTGTTACATGCCATACAAATAGAAAGGTAGAGTCTATTTGTTAAAGAAATGTAAATTTTCTATGATACTTTTCTTATGGTATAAGTATTTACCTTACATGAAGCCTTGTCTGCACTTTAAGCTGGAATGTGAAGAAATCAGTTTTCATCCCATGGATTTACGATTTGAAATATGGATGATGTTCCTTTACTCAGAAGCCTAGATTGAGAATGGGACTTCAGCTACTACTCATTTAGAATTAATGTTTCAATATCTGATTTTATGTATACGTTTTCCCCATTTTCAAACCAGAAACAAGTGCTTTTTACAGCACAAACTTAGGCTATAAATGAGTTAAAGACTTCTAGATGTCACAATGTTGTAGCATATAGCATTTACATTCAAGTTAGGCTAGTTTAGTTAATTCATGTGAAATCTGGCTGTCACATGTGCCTTTTTCAGACTCAATATAAGACCAAACAAGCTGGTGAGCAGAATTTAAATAAACAAAATACAGCAAAGCTGGCAACATAGATTCATCTTTCAGCAGTCATTCTCAGTTTCCATAATTAAAGTAACTTGAAAGACTATCATTTAACTTACCACTCACTGATCAACACTAAGTAAAACAAAAACATAGGTACTTGCCTTACATGATACCTATAAGAAGCATATTCAAAAAGAAAGAAATTTTTTTTTTAGTATAATTAATTCATCTGCTAAAATGGCCGATTTTTACCTTCTCTTTGAAAGGAATGGTATCAAAACCAGAATGACCCTCTTGGTTAAAGCATATGGCAGGTGAGCTGGGTAAAGTAATGTAACATGAAGTTCATGAACATACGTATTCTGGCTTAAATCTAAGATTTCAATAAACATCTGAGAAAAAACTCTTCTCAAATGCACCTGTGCAATCTGCAGCACCTTAGAGTGTGAGAAAAGTTCAGGTCTGACTGTTCAGGAATTCTGACTAAACTGAAACTACTTGCACATGATTGAGAAAGAAAGTTAAAGAAGAAACTGCTATCTGGTGATGAGGTTAATGATCTCTTTTTTTTCAGATTTTATGAAATTGCTACCTGTTAGGCACAAAGATTTCTCAGAAACCACCTTTAAAAGGACGTGTCATATTATGCTTTTTAGAAGCACTTATGCATGCACTGTCAAAATCAAAGCAGAGCAAGGGCAGGCAGAGTAAAACCACAGCTTAAAACCAATATTCCTGCCTTTTTTTTTTTTTTAATAGGACTGTAGGTGCAATGCTTATAGGGTAAGTATTTGGTAAGCATTATAATCCTTATGATTTTCCGTAATAAGAAATTATTTTTCTTGTTTCTAACTAGCTAACTACAACTATTTAGGCTGAAATTCTTCAGGCCACTGCTTGCTACTAGCTGGATATTTCTGTAAATTTCAGCTACTATGATGGAACCCACTCTTGACAGTAAAATCAAGTAAAAATACACCATATTGTCTGCATTAAATTACCTTCTAGACTTCTGTAGACTGAAAAGATTAAATAGTAGAATCAACCTATAATGAATCTTTTCAGGCTTTGTTAAATTCACCAAGATGATGGTGTGGATTTGCCTGCCCTGATTAAAACTTGTTTCATATGATAATTTTGTAATGACTACAGCCACTTTTACCAAATAACAATTCACAGTTAAACACCTTTGTCTACCCAAGCAATGGTCACACATTTAGTGTCCAACACAGACATATCCAGAAGTCATTGCTCTACGGAGGGGTGGCTTAAGGAGAAAGTTGATTATTCCTGGACTCATGTGGTGGTACATGTCCTCTTTCTAGGTTAAGCCAGAGCAACAGTTTGTGAGTCACTCTGTGAACTGCAGAACTCAAATAATTTACATTAGAAAGGAAGAAAACATACACAAACAAGGCATATTATTCTCTGACTTCGCTCACAATGCAGTCCCACAGTCAGCTATGAGGTAGGGGATGTGGACTGCAGCACTGGAGTAATGGATGTCCAGACACGGCAAAGACAAGTGTCTTAGACTGGCATTACCACTGAAGCCCTGTAGAGTGGAACTGGAGCCTGTGGGGGCTGTCCTCTAAACAGAGACTCAGGTGGATAATAACAGTGACTGATCAGAGCAGCTATCAAATTATACTAATTCAATCTTGTTGTCTTATGCAAATCCTTTGCATAAGATGTATCTCAGCACAGTTTCTGTTTCAACTCTTAACAGTCACCTTGAGATAAAACATTGCTTGCAAAAACATCTCTACTTGATAGGGACAAATCAGGCGGAAAGAAATATGGTGCTTTGCTACAGCTTAAACTAGTCTTACAGAACATAATCGAGGATTTTATATTAAATTGCCTCTTCCATACAGTTCTGCAATCTAAGTATCAGTCAAGACACAGAAAAAAATAAGGCACCTGTAACCTGAATTGCAGTAGAACTGAGTTTCCTCTGCAGAAGTTATTGATAAGTATGATTTTAATATAAATTTCTAAATATTTGGAAAACCAAATTATAGATATCTTAGATGGGACACCCAACATTATTTGCTTTAACTGTTTTGTGTTTTATTCTTAGTACTTTGGCTTTCCTTATACACAATATAAACGGTTTTTCTTTCAATCTTTACTAAAATTGATTAAGTAATAACAACAGAAATTGTAAAATGGAAGACAATTTCTGTATTCAGTGCAGACTGCAATAAACTGTAAATAATTCACGGAGCAGTATACTGTGGAAAATAGAAAACTATTCATAGGACCATAAAACCATTAGACCTAAATTATGCTACGGGTCTCTAAATCTAATTTCCTGCAATTGCAGCCAACCACACAATTTAATCCTTTTCCTAAATGTTCCAAATTGATTTTAAAGATTATTGAATTGCTTGCCCGTAATAGGAGAAGCCATAACCTATTCATCTCTAGATTTTACTGACCATTTTGCCAGGAACTTCTAATGTTCAATCTGAATTTATTCACGGGAAGTTTCTATCTGTTCTTGTGGTAACGTTTTGTTTTAGAATGAAATGTCATATATTCAGCTAAATGACGAAGATTTTATGACACATTGGATTAGAGCAGAGAAATAAACATTTGTTTCACTCTGAAATCATCTTTCTTGAGCTTGGATGCCAAGAACTGTTGTAGGTGAGATAGCTCCTGCTCATCAAATAACAAAACTGCTTCCCAACACTACTGTAGCCAGTATCATCTAGAGAACTTGCCTCTTCTACAGGCATATCACGCTGGTGACTCATAAATCAATGTGTGATCAACCACTGGGTCCCCTCCGCAGCTGTTTCCAGTAAGCTCACAAATTAACAGAAACTCTCAGTATCAGTCCCAAAAAATACTTGTACTTGATAGTATTAAATGTTATCCCTTGTATGTGATTCCAGTTCTTACAGTCATGCAGGTCTTCCAAGACATTTCATCCTTCTTCTGTGTCAATGATAGACATATGTTTTGAAATGGGCAAACTCAACTATCACACTCTCACATCTCCATACTAAGCTTTTTAATGAAATGACAAAACAAGTACTGTTTGGAGGCTGACCCTTTAAGAGCTCCAGTAATAATACTTGCTTAACAGCACTTCTCCTTTCAGTGCCACTTTCATCCCTTGCAATATAGTGCTTTCAATAATCAGTGAGCTTTGATTATCTTGTACACTGACTGCTCAGTCATTAGGCAGGAGTCCTGCAGAACTAATATGTTCTTATTTGGGTAAAGATTCTCTATTGATGCATGTTTATCTACAGATCAAAGTAAAAATTTACATAAATCTAGGGACTTTTTTAAATAATAAAAAATATCTTTTTCTACTATACTAATTCTAGTTGAATCTGATACATAACGCTAAGAGGTATGAAGTACTAAACCATCTTTTTTACTATTATTAGGGCAAAAGATTTTGTTTCATATATGATGAAATATTTTTTGATGTTTCATTTTGAAAAAATCATGCCTTGTTTCATTACTCAACTAAATTAAAAACAATTGAAAAGATCAAATGTTTCCAATGTGCCACGGAATAAATGAATAAAATCGCAATGAAGTATTTTTGTGAATCCAAACTAAGAAAAATATAATTTGACTAGAAGAAAAAAAGTATTTGGATTGACATAAAATGAATGTACTTTCTGATCACTTTGATTTTGCAACAGAACTGAAAAAGATAATTTATTTAACCCAGCTCTAGTTTTATAGAAAACATGAATTCTTGTCTTCTCATATGCTAATCCCATGAATTTGCAGATTTAGTATTCTTTTACCACAGGATTTTCAGGACACAATTTAAAATTAAATAGCAGTGTGGCAGAGATAGCTCTGGTCTCAAAGCTCAGATTGTGTCATGAGCATAAATCCTGGAGAAGGTTAGACTAATGCACAGCACTAGCAAATCGCCTCAGTCTCTACCAGAAAGCATTTAATGCAGGGACAAACTCCAAGCCATGTACATAAACAAGCCTGTAGTTCTAAGATGAAGACATAGAAGCACATATTAAAACCCATATGCACATTTAAGGTAATTTTTTTTACTGGTCCTCAGAAAAATATAGGTGAAGCTTGAAAGAAAGATAAAAACCCATTTATAGACAAGGAACAATGTTGACAGAGTGGGCCAGAGGGGGAAAAAAAGAAGTCAAGGAAAATCACCCAGGAAACTATTGTATCATATGCATATGGCAGAAATAAAAATTGTTCAGTGACATGGGGAAAAAAAGTCATATGCATCAGTTAGAGATCGTGTGCAATACAACTCAATATTTATGTAAAGGCATAAAATGTCATGTTGTTTAAATAAATAACCGCTGGCGAAACATTTATTGAATAAATAAACCCTACAGATTTGATCATTATATAATTAAAGAATCTTTTTCTAGCAGATACTTTATATGTCAGAGTGATCACATGTACCCTAGCAACTGGGATGTTATTGAAATTCTACATACAGGTGCATGAGTCACTTTTAGAGATGAAGTCTAATAATGAATATTTAATAAATGCCGGCATCAGTAAGGTATGAGCTAGATTTTATAAATGTGCAAAGCTTGGTAAATTTCTTTTGTTCATAAATGTGCTGATAAGAAAGGATAAATAGCTGTGCTTTTTTTCAAAACAATGCTAAGTAATGTTTTCTGTGTTGTCAGGTTATTTGCCATATTTATCATCTGAAGATTTTTACACAGCAACTTCACTTAGTTGTAAGAATTTGTTCAAAAAACACATATCTCTCTTATCCTGCCCAAGACCTGAAAAAGAGTCTTCTCTGCTTCATCTACAGCTGTGTGGGTACAAGTGTCATGTATCTAAGTGACAGAAAACATCTATGCAGGGTATTTTATATGCCTACCCTGACAGCAGTTCCCTGACACTTCAGCTCTTCAGTATACAGAAGCATTACCTATTTTTTAAGAACAGATTGTTCTGTAGTTACTGCACAAAATTTGCACAGTGTGCTGCTTCAAAGATCACATGACACTTGAAAACTAAAAAAAAATGGAAACATAATTAAGCCCCAAAGTGAATTTTTTTCCTCTGAGGGGATCTGAAAAGGTCCTGTTTCATGAAAGTACTGTTGCATTCATTACAAGGTGGACTGCAGCTACTTGGGATTCTTTCCTAAGCAGCAATCCAAGTATAAAATAGCCTATTATAAAGTCTACAACAACTCATGATGAAAATGCCAGATTTGAGGTTGAAAGGAAATAGCACTGATGCATTCTAGAATGACAGTTCCCACATTCCTAGCACACACAACATATTTGTTTCCTATTATTCCAGCCCTTATTCCTCAGCTTAACTATACTCACTGATACTGTGTTTCATGTTCATTTGCATGCAACATCAGTTAATGCCAGCTTAAAGGGATTTTTTAGTACTTGGCTGTTAACTGATGTTGTGTATGCTAGTTGTATCTCGTTGTCAAAGTTGTTTTCCTTAAAATTCTTTTTATGAATCAGGAACAAATTCCAATTAGTTATCATTTTTTAGAGGTTTTTGAACATTGGAAATTCCTAGAATAGCGCATGACAGAAAAATTGGCTTTTGTAAACACACTCTACAAAAGAAAGAGACCTAAAAGTAATTGGAGGAAGGAGGTGACTTGTCAATATAAACATTTTACTGGTTTAACATAAACTGAGAATGATGGACATCTAATCCAAAGTAAGCTAAAATTTCACTGACTGTTTTTCATAACTTGCATGGGCTTTGTGGGATCACTGTTGAATTAATCCAAAGCAGAGCACATATTTCTCATGCAAAATGAGACTATCAGTTATGGTTAAACCAGATGGCTTTTTAACAGTTCAGAACCCTTGTTAATAGATTCTAAACTTAAGGCACAAATTCATTATTTTAGTCTGTGCTGGAAGAAAAAGTATATCAGAGAAGCAATGTGAATGAAAACCTGTCACTTTTTCTGATATAACTGGATGTAGGGTGTGGTGTGCCCTTACTACCTTATCACAGAACCCAGCCCTTTACCTTTTTTCAGTAAGGTACTGAGTAAGCTAGACTTATATAGCTTTTAAACTCACTTAAAATGTTCTACTTCAGGTATCAGCACTTACACCACCAGCTACAACAAAACTACACAGAATTTCTCAATATATTTTTATTCTCAATTTAGAAACACAAAAAATAGTAAGACCACAATTCCTTCTTAGGATCCTTTCATTTTCTAAATAGCTAAATAAATGAGTGCTTAAGAGAAGAATCCCTAAGAAGTGTGCTTAAAAGAAACTAGTAATTTAGATTAATTCTTCATAAGGAGTAGCTTATTTGATTTTTTTTCTTTCAAATGATCCAAGAAAAGCTGTACCAGCTTAAACTTGTCCACACAGTTGGTAAATCCCCTCTAACCTTCAGGAAGATTTCAAAAAGTTAGCTGCGAACAGCTCTGTTTTCTGGTGTGTTGCTGACTGAAGTACTCAGATGCTGTTTCTGTTCTGGTTAATTATACAATAATGAACAAAAGGAATGTTGCACTATGAATTGATTAAAGTTTAGAGTCTTTCATAGGCACCAGCATGCCAAGTACTGTAAAGACATGGACAAAGTGCTTGTTCCTCTTTGACCACACTGTGTCTAAACAGGCAAAAGGGGAAATAAGAGATGAGAATTTGAGCGAAATTACACAACTGACTAATAGCAAACAAAGGATTTCCTGCATTAAACCCGATAAGCAGTGGACCAGGCTGCTTTTTACATGTAGGACTTACACGGGAAACTCCATTTTTTCGATTGCTAGAATGTGGATATTATATCCGACTAGGAGACAGAGTTTTGAGTTCTCTGGGTTTGCCTCTTGTTTTCAGTCTAGTTTCCTGAGGAAATGAAAGTTGTGCAATCACAGTGGATATGTATGGGTGGCTACACACATGTTCCAGTAGTAACTTTTGAACCTGTTGGCAAACTGTAGCAAATTGGACAAAAAGTATTGGTCTCACAGATAACATAATTCAAAAGTCTTGGTCTCAAAGGTAATGTAATACAAATGTGGTGAAAATAGTGGGACAGCTGTAGATGCCAGGCTGTAGCCCGATAGCAAGAAATTCACGTGACAGAAATCACACTACTTTAGTTTTGATGTTAACAGAATCAGGCACTGACTTCTTCAGCTATGTTTTAGAGTTTTCCTCTGTAGTAAGAAATTTACGAATTAGAAACCCAACAACAAAATGGAATCTCATGAAACAATGCAACATTAGGAACTGGAGCTTAAAGGAAGAAAGCCAAATATAGTTTTATTAGTAATAAAATAACAAACTAGAATAACTGCTCATTAATGGATGGTGTATAGATTTCTCTTCTCAGTCTGTGGGTGTCATGTCTTTATGAACAGCCACAAGACCACTCAGATTTCCCCTGTGCTTCAGAGGGTAAAACTCATGGTAGCAGAAAGCCTCACTGATGTACCTAAACAAAGAAAGAGGAAACAGAGATGAAAACTGGAGTGGTTCATGATGGAGAATATTTATGTTAGTGATCTCAGATGTCATAATGAGGCAAGGTTTACTCAAAAGTATCAGTGTAAACAAGGCCTTATTGGGGCTCAAGAAAGGCAATGATTCAACCTCTAACATTAGAATACGCAGTTCAAGCATGTGTTTCATGTTGGAACTTACTTGCTCCTTTACAAGCACTGTTCCCCTTCCTGCTGGTGAGATACCCTGCCAAGAGTATCTTCTGCCAAGACTGAAGCTGGAGAGAGGGTACGTATGTTTGGTGTGTGTGTTTCCAGTACTCCCTAGCAGGTCAGAAATTGTATTTCCCCCTTTAAAACAAAGGTTCCAGCATAATTCAGTTTCCCCCCCTCACTAATGTGAGCAGCCAAAGCACACAGTTTCCACTGTGCCATAAACATTTATTCAGCATAAGAATAAAATGGAAGGAGAGAAACTAAGACCTTTTTTACATGGGATGGGCTAGGGAACATTTTTATTCTTGTTGCTATAGTAATGAATACAACTGATTGTGCAATCACTGCAATTACACATTTAAAGAGGTTGGTACTTCCAGACCGTAGCAACACAACTGCAATGTGAGAAAGTGATGTAATCAAGGAAAGACAGAAGCATAAGTCAACAGCATCTTTAAGACATGTTTATTGGATTATGATGAAATATTTTAGAGAGGAAGTCTGACTCTTGGTTAAGATACTAGCATCAGCTTTTTACATTTAAAATCAGTATCTTGCTCTTCCACAGCTTTCTTTTGTGACCCTGACAATGAAACACAGTGTTGACTAAAAGTTATGAGCAGTTACAAGCCATTTGAGGTGTTTGGCCATGGAGCAGAATCCAGAACCTTAAGTTACTCAAGTTGGCTACAGACTGCATTCTGAGCTGAACATAGTTAATAGTAATTCCTTCTGATAGATCATATCCTAAGACATCATCTGAGGTGCACAAGTGCTGAAAGCACTAAGACAGCATCTGAGTGCTGAAAGGAGGCACTTCTTTTATTTGAGGTAATGGAATCTGTTCTCAAGACAGATTTGCTTCAAAGGGCAAGGAAGTTAAGTGTCTGGTTTTGTAATGTATTTAAATTCAAAGGCTCACATGCTAGGAGCCCTCATAGAGATGTGCTCACTTGTAGAGAATGCTCTGATACTCATGATATCATTCTATGAGATGCCTAGGTTAAATTCCTTCCACTGCTTGTAAAAATTCAAATCGTATCTTAATGTCTTAAACACCAGGCTATAGGATGCTTAAAAGGGTAGCATGCTGTTAATCTCTGCTATTCAATAATTAAAGAACGTTGTGTGCACAGGGAATGCACACAACATTAACACTGCCAACTACCAGAACACTTCCTTGGGAAGGGAAGAAATTAGGTTCCATTTCTCTTATATTTAATATTAAGTAGTCCTTGGATCATGCTTTTCAAGCAACATGGCCAGAGGAACAAATAGCCTATGGATTTTGATTGTTGAGGGCTTACTAGCCTGACTAGAAACAGAGCTTAAATGCCACCAGTTTGAGGAAGCGGCTATGTCAGGATATTAAGAATTTTAAATTGGATCCAAAGAATTTGGAAGACAAAATACTCTATTGACTAAGATATCAGTCCTGCTGAACAGTTGTTCGTTAGTAAAATGACCACATTGGTAGTTCCTTACTTGCCCCATGTTCTGTGTGATTAACTACATTAAAACTGTTAGAATATCAGAAATTGCCACCATATGGCCATGGAAAATAAAAATAAACTGACAAAGATTTAGCAAAGTTAATCAGTTTCAAATTAGAAGATTCCTCTAAGCAATTTTTCAAAGTATTAAAAATATTAAAAGAATTAAGCTTGCAAAAAGCATAGTATTTAATCCCTTAATGATAGCACAGGGACTTGTATAGTGGGAACTTTTTGTTGCTTTTCAAAACATATTCCATAAACTAACTCTAAGACATTTTGAATAATTGCTTTGTTAAATAATTTGTCTTGTGAGAGCCAAAGAGACAGATGAGATACAAAAAAAATAAAAAGGCAAAAGGAGATATTTGCAAAACAGATAAAAGTAAAATTTAAAAAAACCCCAACATGTTCTGATCTATACATAAATTGCACCAAAATGAAAAAGAAAAGGCTCATGATTGAGATAAGCTTGTTAAATAGCTGGAGTGACTTCCTGAATTTCCCCTTATCCTTGATGTTTCCAAAAGCACTAAAATTAGAGTTCGAGGAACAGGAAAATAAGGTAAATGATGAAAGTAGTGTTGAGAGAAACAAACAATGCCTAAATAGGTGGCTGCATAGTAATTCATGCTGTACATAAGTAAATACAGGCAGTTAAAATAAAACATTAAAAAAAATCAATTAAATAACTCTTTCAATTCCCTATGGTATACTTAAGCATGTTCTGCAATCTACACAGTTCCAAAGGAACAACTTCCTATGGAAGCATGTCAAACACTAAAATTACATCTGCTTCTGTGAGCATCATCACCACAATTACTAGCATATCTTTGAAGTTTGCATGAAAATGAGATGGTCTGTCACATCTACCTACTTGCCCAACTTCTGATGGTGATGAACACTGATGTAAAGTCAGCATGCCATGTGCATGCTTCCAACTGGTGGGTCAAACTGAATCCTCAGTAACTACTGCATAAATACACTGTGTGTCTGAGACATCACCAAAGTTAGGCTAAAAGACATATGAGGTTCTGAATCCCAAACAGCAAATACTCTGATAGTGTGCAACTATGTATTTTTTGCCACTTACCCTGCAAAAAAATCCAAGGGATCTACAGACCTATTTTATGAGTTTGAACTATTTTTTCACTGTCACAACTACACACTGAGACAAAAGCACTTAGTCAACTTTCCTGGCCGAATATAAATAGTTTGCACCTTTTAAAATAGTGGTTTGAATATTGATAGAATCTGACATGTTTATTTAGGCACAATTTTCCTTCTTTATTGTCATTGGTTTACTAGGGAAACACACATAAAACCTTTTTTTGTCCACAGCCTTAAGTAATACTCTGTAACTGATGCTGAGAATAATAATGTTTGGCATGTTCTTAAAAGGGACATAAACCAATCTGCATTAGGAATACTAGTTCAGTTACTCTGATTCATTAGTCACACAGTTTATTGACAATGTTTTTCCATCCTCTTTTTTTCTGAACTTTTAAAGATAGATACCACTAAGTTTAAACTCAAATTTTAAAATGTGCTTGTATTTGATGAAGAAATAGCACACTTTGTTTTTTTAACCTATGAGTCATCCTGAACAAACATTAACAAACTTTCCTCTCAAAATTCCAAAGAAGTGAGGAAATAGGACAGGTAGACAGGTAGAGGGAACACACCCAAACAACCACTTTTCAGACAGAAATAGAATCTCTAACTTTCACTACCATATTATTTTCAGGTTGTCACAAGATTTCACTGTTCATGTTTATACCACATGATTTTAGAAAGTTTCAGAAGTTTTTGTCCTGGTTTTGTGTGGGATTGAGAAAGGTACGGTTAATTTTTTTTACAGACAATCAAGGAGGCAAAATAAGAAGCTGCAAACTAATGATTTTGAAAGACCTTCTAGATAAAGCTACAAAAAGCTTTGGATATTTTACCTAACCCTCTTGTAGACTGACAGCCAGAAATATTAGCACTAAAAGTGCTTAGTATATCTTGACAATTTTGCATTGTTTTCTAAGTTAGATATTCACAGAGACAGTTATACTTACAGATTAAGTTCCTGAACCTAACAATATACTTGGGCTAGGGCTTTACCCCTTAATATTGCCCCTAGAGTAGCTCCTGACAAATAAGGACTTTTTTTAAACGTAATTAATTTTCTGCATATGAATTTTCAGCCTGTCCCTGTGTGACATTTGCCATTAAGAGCAGGTTTAAATGTGTTTGCTGAATTGCTGCCTAAATATGTTCAAATGATGGGGTTATTGATATGGTACTGAACACTGGTTTTGGTATATATTCATAATTACATTCTGTTCAGTACTGCTACAGCTATTCTCCCTGATTAAAACTGAAGCCAACAGTAGATAGGGCTTCTAATCCAGAAAAGTGACAGTAATACTTGACAATATTCTGAGCAGTCCTTTAAAACAGGAAACAATTTACAATGTTTTAAAGTCAAGAAGGTAAGAAGGTAAGAACTGGGAAAAAGAAAAGATTTTTTGAGTTCAGGAAAATTTGCATCATTTTAGGTCTAAGTAATTGACATTGCCCTCTATTCATTTCACATCTAGCCACAACAGACCACAATGTCTATTACCTCTCTCCTTACTCACAATTTTCTTTATTGCATTAATTTGCCTCATCCTATTCCAAACAGAATTTATTGCAAAGTGCCTATTAAATCCAGGAAACTGAGGAACAGGTTTTATGTTCCCTTCCCATAAGTAGAAGTCTGATGGTATCAATATAGGAGGGTTAAGTATTCTCCTATAAAGAGTTTGAGAACAGTTTTACGGGTGAAATGGTGAATGGTGAAATACCTCTCCAAGGTATTTTCACCATTCACTCATAATAGCCATAAGAACTAGAGAGACTGACTAGTGTATTGACCTATCCTAATGATATTCTTCAGGGACAAAGTAGTAATTCAACAACAGACTGTTGTGTGTAACAAATTTTGTAAACAGCTTTGAAAAAGCCCAGAATTTTTTCTAACTAGTCCCAAATATGTTATGAAATATCAGTTCTCTTCAACTGAAAAGGCATCAATTAAATTCCTCAGTCAAACACCCTTCCCTCTGCAGTATATGTGCAGCAAATAGCCTCCAGGTCAAGCCATAAGTTTACAGACTAACTGAGAACAAGAGAGCACATAAGACAACGGGAGCCTTAAGAAGCTTAATCTTTTCCTTCAAGCATACTTATAGCTGGTAAATTTACCATTTGCATCCCACAACTAAGATTCTTTTTTTCCTTTTAAATAATGGTCAACTCATTTTTAATTCTTGTACCAATTACAACTGAAGACAGCCAGCCTTTGGCAGCCACTATTACCTGCAGCCACACAGACTTTGTTAGCCTTGTTCTGCTTCCTTCTGATCCTTCAGAACCATGGGCTCTGGTGAGTTGCTGGAATGGGTTTGAGGGAAGATGCTCTTCCTCCCTCCTCACTTCCTTTCTTCTCCATTTGACTCACATAATGAGCATATTAGAGAAGCAGAGAGGAGCAAGCAAAACCTGGTGAGAAGGGAGAAAAGCTTTTGTCTTAAACTGATGGAAAAGGAGAGTCCCTCAGCAGAGAAGAATGGACCTTGTCTATGTGGCTTATCATGTTCACTTACATTTTCAGCAATGTTCAGTTCAAATCAGCACAACTTTGCATTTCAGGGTGAAATCCCCTTGGAAAAGGTTCCTGCCCTGCAGGTGAGATCAGAAAGGACAGAGAGAAACACCACTTCCGTCACACTCATGTCCTGTGAAAACCCTCTGATTACTCCTCATTTCTTCTCACCTCACAGTCAGCAGGAGTTATCACTCCTGCTTGTTCACACAATCCCTGCCACTGATTTTGTCACTGCAAATAACAAGGGCAAAACCATTAACACTGCTATTTGCTAAACAGAAAAGTTTTAAGTAAACGTTACATCGAAAAAACTCAAAACCCTAACACTTCTGTAAGCCCAACTTTCATCCTGTTATACTTTCACAGGGACTGTTATATCCACAAGAATTTATTTGTGAAACCAATTTTAAAGTTAAAACAATACAGTTAGTATATCTCTAGAGAGTGGTGTCTGGCCTCTTGCTGCTGACCAAGAGATATCCTGTAAAGGAAGTAGCTAATTACTGTCCCCCTTGGAAAATGTTTACAAAGGGATGTTTAGGACGATGTTATCAACATCCTGTTTAAGTAGCTATTTTGTTCTTTTAAATCAGATGGTGAATCAAAAAGAAGCATTCTTAGTAGTATTGTTATGCTTTGCCTTTCTGTATCTTGTTTCTGGACAGTGGTTATTTCAAGGGTACCAGCTGTTTGTCACCTTATCTATCCATATACACATGTGTTTTAAGAAATAAGGTGTTGCAGCATGTTGGGGTTTTGGGGGGAGTGGGAGGAGGAAGAGAAGGAGATTAATTTTTGTGCAATTCTTACCAAAATCAATTGGTGAACTGTATGTACACATAAGCACTCTGATGACCTGAATGAAAACTGATTAAGTACCTTAATTCTGAAAGATCATAAAGGAGAGAAAACTATTTTGCTATGGAGCACTGGTGCGAAATGGAAGTTATGAAGACAATGCTCTTGGATTCAGTTATAGTAAATAAAAACTTTTATCTTTCCCTGATGCCAGAATTAAATGTGATTTTGGTTTTATTGATACAGAACACAGATCTCACTTAGCAATATCATTACCTTTCACTGCATATTGCCCCCCTGTGTACTGCTTCTGGAACAGCTGGATATTAATGCAAGATAGGCAGATGATCCTTATAGGCAGCTGATTAATGCTCACTGTATTTCAGCATTATCCTAAGTAGAAAAATATCAAAATCTTGAATCAATAGAAAGGCTGGAGACTAAGCCTGAAAGGTACACAAATAAAAGTGTGATTTTACTGAGAAGAATGGCACCAGTGAGTAACATTTTCTAACTCACCAGACTTCTTGATGTTTTTATATATTATCAAGATATATGCTAATTGCTTTTTTTTTTTTAATTTTACAGGAACAATTAATTTTAGTCCACTGTTATTTAAACAGTCCACTGTTTCTTGATTAAAAACAGCAACAAACTCTAATAGTTTCAGTTACACATAGCTGACAGTGCAAGACTGTTGTCAATCAGCAGCTTGCAAATTATCTGTACAAACAACTAATGATAAACTTAAGCATAGTTTTTAAAGTAAATTTTAGACTCTCTGATGACTTTTAAGTCTGTGAGGGAGTCCAGGTGAAAACAGAATGAGAAATTAAGTTATTAAAAATTAGAAATATCTACACTGTACTGGGCTGGCTCACTTCACCTTGTAAGGTTTGTCTGAAAAGAAAAAGGGAAGAGGAATTTGGCCATTTTACATGGATTTGTCTCTGCTCAGAATCCCTATCTGTATACTGATGAAACTCAGGTACTGGAGTACTATATATGCCCTACCTGATGCATATATCCATCTATCAGTGTCAAATTTCCTGCACTGAATGTGAAACCTCTAATTTAGGTTGCAAAATTATGCGTTCATGTATACTGTACATCCCTGGAATATATGAGCACTTTCACAAATACAAATGCAGTTCTTTTCAGAGTATATTACTAAGCAATTGGATAAATATTCATCAACATGACTGTAAATCAAAAAAAGACTTTATTACTCATTCTTGTGAAGTACAGTGAGATTATTTTTCCCATTAAAAAAAGAGGAGCAAAGGCACAAGGGAAGGGTCAAAAAGTTGTGGTACTCAAAGTGAGACAATGAGGACCTTCTTTCAAAAAAAAATTAGTTAGCATTACCTAGTCTTTGCATGATTGAAGAACATGTTTTTATTTAATTTTCACTATTGAATGCTTGGATTTCTGCAATTTCTGCAGCTAAAAGAATGCCCAGGCAGCAACCAAATCCTGAGGAATACAGCCAACAAATATGTAGAAAGCTCTTTTCAGCATCATTGCTTGAATAGCTAGGAATTTTAAGAGTCCAAAGAAGATGCACAAGCAGTTTTCAATTATCTCAGTCATCAGACAATAATTTCACTTTTCTAATCCTCATTCCCTAGTGATTACAAGCGATCTAACTTCTGTAACCAAAGCAATTGAAAATGACAACTCCTGTCAGTATGCATCTTTATTTGCCCCTACTACTTACCCATACTATGGTTTAAAAGGAAGCAAAGGTGCTATGAAAGAAATTATATATCTTGTTTTATTGACAGTATTGACACCCATACACACGAGACATGAATCTCCTAATTTTGAAGAACACAAGTCTTCAAGCTGCATCTCTACATGGTAACACTGTCATAACTGCAATGGCTTAAAGACACAATCAAGACAAGATTTATAGGGAGAGATAACACCTTTTATTAGACCAAATAGTATAATACAGGAAAAAGTACACGGATGTCATGCTATTGCTATTTTTCAAGTTAAGTAAAGCTTTCAACGTGATTTCCTATAATGTTATTGCATTCAGTTTCAGAGAGTGAGATCTGGATGGGTGGACAACTAGATACCCACCTAGTAAAAAGCATATTGAATGTTTAGGCTCAGGGAGTAGGGGTTGTACTATAACTGGAACTGGCAACAAGCAGCACAGGGGTCTACCCTGGGACCTGCCCATTTTAGGACTGTTATCTACAGTCTGGGGGAGGGGATGAGTGCACTCTCCTCAGGTTTACAGGCAGCATCAAACTGGGATGACAACTCAGTACCCTTGAGGCCAGGGCTGCAATCCAGAGACCTAGACAGGCTGGAGGAATGGACTGACCAAGGACAAATGCATAGTCCTGCACCTAGGAAGGAAGAGACTAATGTAGGCTGGGGACTGACCATCTGAGGAACATCACTGCTGGAAAGGAGGTGGAGGTTTTGTGAGGCAGCAAGAAGCACGTGAGCCAGCAGTGTGCCCCAACAGCACCCTGGGCTGTATTCACAGGCACAGAGCCATTTCTGGGCTCCCCAGTACAAAAGGACATTGACAAACTGGATTGCATTCAGCAGAGGGCCACTAAGATTGTTGGATGCTGGAAAACTTGTGCTGAGTAGAGATACTAAAGGAACTGGGCCTTTTCAGCTCAGAGAAGAGATGGTCTCAGGGGAGATGTAATAGCAAACTGACTGTTCTTCTGAGAAGGCTATTGAGGAGGAACCAGTTTTTTCACAGCAGTGCACAGAAGGAGTATGAGAGACAACAAATAAACCAAAACAAGCAAAGACAGTAATTAGAAATAAAGAAGATTTTTTTTTTTTAATTTTGAAGATTTTCTTTTTAATCAGGAGAACAGTCAAATATTCCAGCAGGTTGGCTAGAGAACCTGTGCAGTTGTAGCGGGGAAGGATGCAGAAACTGAAACCATACACCACTGAAAGCTCAACAAAACCAATATTTATTACCAAGAGGTGGCCAACAAAATGAAAAACCTGATAGAGAGGAAGGAGGAGGAAAATAAGCCCTCAGTATGACTCCCCCTCTCACCCAGATGTTACTTACGACCCCAGTTATCTTACCGACCCCAGAATGCCTAGAATTACCCATAGCAGAAGCTGCGTTCTCAGAGTGTCGGCAGGCTCACAAGATAGCGGGCATCCTCGCAAAAGGCAACGTTGTCCTTTGGTGTGAAGCTTGTGTTCACTCCCAGCACGAGCTATCTGCTTTTCATACAATTAATTGATGGCGTCTACCTGGCCAGGTGTGGCCAGTACAGCCCAGCTAGAGGCCTTCGGTCCCTTCCCCTGTTATGGAAGTGGCATCTCTTCTGTGCATTTTCCCCGCGTCTGCGTGCTCAATCCCAGGGGGTCTTTCCTAAATGAGTCTGGGAACTTACTTCATCCTCCTCCTCTTCACTTTCTCCTTCAAATGCCCTGGAAGGGCCACCAACCAATAGTGAGGTACCAATTAATTCTAGTTTATACAAGATGCTTCCTTCGAGGACAAAGTTCTCGTTTATCAGTGCTTGTTTTCTCATAACTTGGCAGGAAAAGAACAGACTCTCACAAGTGGCTGGGCCAAACACAGACCAAAGGTAGCAGCATCTAATTAAGCATGAATACCACAGTCTTCAGACTTGGAGGCTTTCAAGATCCAGCTAGATAAAGCCCTGAGCAACCAGCTGGCCATGCTTGAGCAGAAGGCTGAACCTGAGGTCCCCTCCAAACTCAGTCATTGTGTGATTTGAGATTCTCTGCAGAAATGCTTGTTAAGTCTACTCAAAATCATGTAGTTTTCTAAATGTGACAGTTGGTCTGATAAAAGATATTGCCTTTACCTACAAGCTATCTCTTACCTATAATTTCCAAGACGAAAACCCACAGATGTTCCATCAAGTGGCATCATGCTTACACCTATATGGATCATTACTAGGACTGGACTCTTTCAATACATCCCACAGACCTTTGGCATTTGAAGTGAACAAATTTACAGTAGCTGTAATGATCAGCCTGAGTGTTCACTGAGAATGCTGGGGAACCCATGGCTGGCAAATAATCCAAGAAATGCTCTGGCAAATTCAAAAACCAACAAGACCCAGTATTCCATGCTCTACTCTAGGTTCTGACAGTTTTCCTAAGCTTTTCCTTTTCTGCTTTCATGAATTCCAGTTGTGTCTCTGTTTCACCTTGTTCAACTAAAGGCTGACTTCTGGATGTTAATATGTTTAACAGAAGCAACCTTTACAGAAGAAATGTCAGTATAGAAGTAGATTGGTTAGGTACTAACTACTAAGATGTCAAGTTCAGTTCCCGGCCAGGGAAAAACTCCCCCGGGCAGATGGAGCTCGTTCAGCCCTGCAAGGCCATCCATCTAAGAGAAGGTCACTCTAAACAAACCTACGACCTGAGTACCTCACTGCCACTGTCCAAGCTTGCTCAGCCCCAGCAGATGAACCTCAGGATTAAAGGGTGGGCTCAGTTCAGCGCACACTGTGTCTCACCTAAAAAATCCACTGCGCAGGCTCGAAGGGTTAATGACCTTTCCCAAATCTTCACTCGCGAAGACTGGCCATACATACTAAGATGTCTAACTACTAAGACACTAAGACGTCTTGCTTATAATGTACATAAACATATGGTCCTTAAATGTAAGAAGGCAGTGGCTACTACATGCTCTCACTTCCTTCTGTTCTTGCAGAAAATCTGGAAACTCAGAGGTACCTTATTGACAACCCAAAGCACTCCAGTAAGATTAGTCCGGTTTTCTTCAACCTGACTTAAAGAACATTTTTAAAAACAGGATTCACATTCTTCTTGATTTACTATCCCCTCTCTGAATCCTACAGTCTTACACTTTCAGGTCCCATTTTGCAATAATGAGTATGAGTTTATTGCGTCCCTCTTATAAATGAAAGCTGTAGTTGTCCAAAAAGTCACCCTGGAGCACGCGCCATTGAAGAGAGATGCTTGTGATAAAGCCACAAAAGGTAACACTGTTACAGGTCACACTGCTTCAGAAAGTGTAACATTCCATCCCTGGCCACTATGGCAAAGCTGTGTGAAGGGAAAAACAGCAAGAGAATTACTATGGTCTGTGAAGGAGGAAGATTCAGGATGGGAATGATTTCAGGAGTGGAAAAAGATGTACAGTGATTGAAAGGACTTTATGATACAGACTTTACAGTTATTATGTATATACACATTGTATGTTTCCCCAGGATTTGTATCTCCCGGGCACGCCCAGGCTTGCCCACTTCCCTGCTTCCCTCTCTGACTGGCCGGAGAAGCTGTGGAGAGGAGGCAGCCGCCATTCGCCCTTTCCTTCCCTGGCTTCTCCCACATTCCTCCCCCTTTTGCCTGTGTCCCTATCCCGATTTGTTCCCCCATTTGTCTGTCTCACGCTCCACCCATGTTCTAGCCCTTTCCCCGCCTGAACTGATAAAAAATCCCATGCATGCCTCAATAAAGTATTCCATCTGCACCCCTACCTTGTCTCCGGACCCATCCATGCTGTGTCACGGCCCCACCCCCCCTTGGACCATGGCAATGGTCTGATAACCTCAATGGGGTTATCAGACCAGAATCTTCATTAACTCTGCATTCCAAAAAATGCAAATATTTGATAGATTGGTGAGTGTACCCAAAGCCTAAATCATCCTGATCAAAAGGTATGACCCAGGCTTGGAACACAATACTAGAACTGCTCTACTAGCTTTAACAGAAATCAACACTCTTGACAACAACCTGTTCTAAGAGATATAAACCTTAATTATAACCTAGAAGTAAAATTAGATGATACCTTAAATAGGCCTAACGATACAGGACAGCCACACCTTTAGCACATCACAGCTCAGATGAAATTTTTTTCATGTGCAATTGCTAGGAGGCCCTCACTTGTTAAACCCTATGACTCTGATTACTACCTAGTTTGCAAAAGCTATGCTGACACTTCATACAGTGACTTTTAGGTTTCTATTTGCTGTTTTCCTTCCCAATTATGTTAGCAAGCTTTTCTCCTTTTCTGGAATTGCTTCCTACACTAGATGATCTGGCTTGCCTTTCTAATGTTGTCTACTAATCCTGCCACATAGCAGATGCACTGTCAGCACCAAGGAACCTTTTCATTCATGATCCACACCACAAGGACACTGAAAACATTCAGAAGGCTGTGCTTTTAAAATGATCTATGCTAAAGAGATCTAAGTGAATACTACTCACTCTGTTAGCATGGCTCCTTTAGTCATAAATTATACTTTTAAGTAATCATCTACTGATTGAAGCTCTGATAATAGAAGAAATACCTTGCCTTTCCACAGAGTAAATCTCTGATCCTCTGAGGACACAAAACAAGCACGAATATACTTTACACTAGGAGATAATTTCATCTGAAGAAGTATGTCTGGGCATGTAGGTTACAAATGAATATTTGTATAAGCTTGTGTACTGTAAGATTTACTAATTGTTTACTTTCAGACCACAAAGCTGGAGAGTGCTTTTTCTGTCAAACCTACATTTATTTCTGTGTGTATGAATGCATGTGAACTTCTCAGGGAACATGTGTTAAAAGCAAAGATGGCTGAGATGTACTTCTCTGAAGTACAATTAACATAATTGCTACAACATAATTGCTACAGATAATACCACAGAGCACATGACATGTGATCTTGGATATATATTAATGTATTTGTGTTTCTTAAACCACAATGGCCTTCAAGCTCTATGCTAGGAATGAGTTCACAACTTACTCAGAAGAATGTCACATACTGAATGTGATTTCAAGGAGTATGTAGGGCTTTTGCTTTTACCTGGAATTCTTCAGCAAAGCAAAAGTCAGGTTGCCCCAGTTACCGTGGTGATAATGGTATTTACCACTGCCCCTGAGAAAATGCCAGTGAGCAAAATTGATCATTTTTGAGACCCAAAGAGAAATGTGCTCTGGTTGTTGGTCAGATAATTACCTGGAATACCTGAACCTTGCCAGTTAGTCTTAAAATTAAATAAACAGTTCATTGAATCTGTCTGAATCTTGGTGTGTGGCACAATGGCATTATGATGACTAAGTAATGTTTAAAAATACAAACTGAGAGCTTAAAATAAACCGTTGATAATGCTTTGTGACTCAGTACTTTTGTATTGGTCCATTGAGTGTATTTGTCAACAAAAGACCATTTGGACAAACTGTATGATACGGGGTGAGTTTGCCCTTTCAGATTTCCTGCCTGGCCATTTCTTCTCAGAAGTGGAGAAGTCGTCAATGTTGAGTTGGAAGAGCTCTCAAACTCATAAAGGTGATACAAGAACCATGAAAAATACTGGGTCTCCTTTCCTTGCTCTGCGATTAAACTGGAGGGGTAGTCTAAGGTGCCAAATAAGCACAGAGCCTTTAAAGTGGCAATCGTCAAGGTGGGTATCTCAGTTTTGTGTCCCCATCTGAGCATCGCATAGACGCTCCCTTCCAGCTGGGTGTACCACGCGGAGCGGAAAGCCCTGGGCGCCTCCCCGTGAGCCAGGTCGCCTTCGGGCCCCTGCCGCCCACCCCCGGGGCTAGGTGAGCAGGGGCCCGTGCCGGCCGCGGACGGGGGTGCTCCGGGAGCGCGGCGGAGGCACCCGTGAGCCCCGGCAGCTCAGCCCGCCCTGGGGAGGGAGCTTCCCCAGAGTGGAGGGCAGGGGAAGGGGAGGGGAAAGGAAAGGAGGGCCTGCCCTGCCTGACAGGAGTTGTGCCGTGGAAAAAAAGTTGCGGCGGCTTTAGAGCCCGGCGGTGAGAGCCCGGAGCGCGTGTCGGTACCTGGTAAACCCGGAGGCTTCAGAGAAGAGCAGCCCCCAGCTCAGTACTTCCTCCTGCCGATAAGATCTTCCCCAGCGCTCGTCACGGGTGGCGCCCGGTCGCGCGCCTGCCTACTTGATCGTTTCAGACTGCCTTCCGAGGCGAGCACGGGCGCGGAGAGCGGCGGCGGGAGGTAGGAGGCGATGCGCGGCCGCGCCGCTACCGCCGGCCTCCCGCCCGGCGCAGCTCCGCGCCTGTGCGCGGCAGAGCCGCCGGGCGGCGGCAGCCGCGGCTCGAAACCGGCATGGGGACCTTAGGGTGACAAGAGAAGAGAAAATCAGTGGTTCACCGTCGTTGTTTTCACGCTCCCGGTCCGCCTCCCCGCGGCGGCCGTTGCAGGGTCGCTCACGACGCCTGCCCCGCGAGACCGTTGCGCTTGCCCGCCGGGGGATGGGGCACGGCGCACGGCGCTGCCCCCGCGCCAGGGGCTTGGGGGGCTGCCGAGTCGCGGGCGGCACGCCGGCGGGCGGAGCTCCTTAGGGGCCAGCCGAGGGTGGGACAGAGAGAGAAAAGAAGCGCGGGAGGGGGTGTGCGGGGGAGGATTTTGTTTCACCCCTTTGAACGCCAGTGTGCACCGGGCAGGCGGTTCACTGCGGGATGGAGGAGCCTCACGGTGCGGTGTGGGCAGAGCGGGGGGGCCGGTGCCGTCCCCGCCGTGCTCGGTCACCTGCGGCACGGCCGGCAGGGGCGGGGGCGCTGGGCGAGGGGCCGGAGCGCGGGCTGTCCCGGCCCCCGGGGGAGCGGCACCTGCTCCGCTGTCACCCCACGAGCGCGTGGTCACTTATTTTTGGTGCCTTCCCCACCGGCGCTAGCGTGCAGTGGAAGTACAGGGCGGGCGTCCCCTGTCGTCCCCCGGTTCCGCTTTCGCCGGTTTGTCATGTCGGGTGACTGCTGCGAGGATCTGTTCTAAGAAATGGCCAGATGTGCCTCTGGCTGAGCCGTGCCTATCCGGTATGGCCAAGTCGGCCACAGTGTTACTGTAAACTTTTTTGGGGGTGTAGAAACTTCAGTTTTCCTCCAGTGTGTTGCCAAAACCCGAAATATTTTCTGCCTTAAACCGTATTTTATTACTACTGCATTGCTAGGATCCCCTGCCCAATGTTGAAGAGTCGCTGGAATAAAGCTAGGAGAGGGGTTTAAGCCTGTGAAAATAAACCCCTGAAAGCTGATCAGGCTCTTGTTCTTTTTAAATGAGAACAGGAAGTCATATCACAAAGCTAAGAGGGAAATTTAGAGAAAGGGGGAAGGGAAGAGAATATTTGCATAGCCACTGTCAGCCTACGGAGGAACTCAGCGATGGTCACTGTCTCTGCAGGGTCAGGCTTGTAGTTTCCTGACTTTGAAACGCTAGAGACCTGGGATCAGTGTTGGGTTGTAAGTGACACCGTGGGTAGTTTTGTGGCTTTCCAAGCATTCAAATGAGACAGAAAGGTATGGATAAGGCTTGACATTCAGTGGGATGAGGTAGGGTCCAGTCTGTTTTCATAAGGCCTACATATTTCCAACTTAATCCAGGAGTGCCTATTTGGGGATGTTTGTGAGTTTACTTCTGTTATCTGTGTGTAATATGCACGCTGGATAAATTTCTATACCTTTTCTTGCCAGGACTGTCAACTTATTAATAAAGTCTTGCATAGTGTTCCAAGGAAAGTTGTATGATAGCATGTAGTTGTATGTAAGATAACTTCTTGAAGATGCTGGAGTCACTTGTTTAGGAAGACTGTAGAGGGTCTGAAATAAACCCAGGCACTCCCTGAAAAGTCAGAAGTCCCTGAAATAAACCCAAGTTTTATTAAAACAGCAGTGGTTGTTCTTTTGTGAACTATACGTTTATTCTTCTGTCAGATTTTGCAGTGGTTCCTGTTACTTTCAGGCAAATATGTTGCAGAACTTTTCATCAATATAATATTGTGCCTATTTACCACTTCATACAGAATTATGAACTATGCAAGCAATGAACAGCCTTTAATATTATCTGTAAAGATGCACATTCTTGAAGTCTAGGGTATTATATGATCAAAACACAAACCTAAAATTAGATATATGCTTTATTTTGGTTTCTTTTACATTTATTATTAAATACGTTTATTTTCTTGTCTATGCTATTTTAAAATAACTTCATAGGAAATAATAGTATAGAATAGATGCAAATTAATATATTTGTTTTAATTGTGAAATACACCACTGTGAGGTTGTGCTGATATTGTGTTTACTTAACAGTGATTTTTTCCAAATTAAGTTAATAAAGCTAGCCTGGTGTTTTCCAATGTGTTTAATATTTGATTATAGTTATTTTTTTTCTCCTGTACTTTTGGTGGGCACAAAAATATGTGGTAGTAGGTTACTGCATGACACTATTGCTGTTACATAGTTTGAGAGGGTTTTATGCTTGTGCTGAAACTGCAATGTAAACATAATTCCCCAACAAAGAAACAAGGTTTCTGGTAATCTTGACAGATGATTCAGGGAGCTCTGTAACCAAGCACTCTGCACTCCACGTTTAGCAGAAAGAAAAAGGCACTTACTGAGCAGTCCCTTTGGTGTACATATTGAGTGGGAGGGTTATGTCGTTCAGTACCCTAGCTAGAAGGAGTTAATTGTCCTTTAAATCTCTCCTCCTTTCCCATGCAGTGTAAAATTTGCCACTCTGTCTTCTTGTATTTACTTCACTGTTGTGTTTTCTTTAGGCAATCTGCTCAAGCATGCAGCACTGCCCCTGAATCAGCACTGGAGCTGAAGCAGATCAGTCACTGTCCCAGCCTCTCAAATCATACTCAGGTCATGATGGTGCCATTGGGGCATCTAGCCAAAGGAGCCACTTTGGAAGATCTTCTTGAAACCTGCATTCAGTCTTTTGGTGAGTGTCTGGAGGTTTTTAGAATCATATTAATTTGTTTCTGTCCTGGCTATGTTTAGGTCACTTAGTAGTGAATTACATTGATTCACTGGTGGAGTAGAAAGGTGTTAACTGAAAATTTTCTATGCTGTGGGTGACTGTATTTTTTTAGGTTGGTGGATGTATTTATGCATATGTGTGTAACAGATGCTAAGAGATTATTATGACTGCTGCTTTTTCTTCAGGGAACAAGACAAATTCTAGTCATCTATACTTCTATGAATGTTTTTTGTTGTTCCTTCAAGTACCGATTTTGTAAACTTCAGCAAGTAATCATACTTTGCATATTGCAGTAACATTCCCATAATGTGTGTAAGCAATGTGTTCATATTAAATATTTTTAAATGAGAAAAGCTATTTTTAAACTACATGAGGTCACATTGGGTTGCTTTTTACATTATCAGTGTAGATTTAAAGTTGCTTCTCTACAAAAGAAAAAGAATTCAAAAAGAAATCACAACTGTATACCTATCCATTTGTCTTTTTACAATAAGAATTGTGGTATGGATAACCGTAATTATTGCCTAAGTCTTGTATCCCTAGTTTGCTTTTCCAACTTTTTCATTAGTACACGTGTTTATATTTTATATTATCAAAATATTTTAGTACTGAAGGCACTCAAAATGATTCTGAATGATTTGCTTATAAGTAACATGTCTGTTTGTTAGTGCTGAGTCTTTCAGTGCTATGAGTGATTCTCAAAGTATATGTGGCAAAGTCTTGGTTGCAGAGTAGTCCTTAGAAAATAAATGTATTTGAACACCCACTCAGCTCTAAAAAAAAAAAATCTATATAGTTAAATAGTAACACATCGTGCTGATCAAGTGGTACAGAACATAAATACTTGTGTAAACAATTACTAATCTTTCACATTTGTTGGAAATTATTTCTTTTTTATCTTTAAAGCCTTCTAATCAGCATGTGCAGAGAAATGCATGTCTGAGAAAAGCTGGTGAAACCTGTAATTGTCAGTAATGTCTTGTTTCTTTTTGGCTTCTTTTCTCCTCCATTTAAATGTTGTAAAGACATATTCACTGAACTGCTGTAAAGCCCTAATTTCTTAAAAAGCATTGATTCTTATTTTTATAATTTTTGGTTCACTAAGAGTGGGATAAGACATCTAAAACACAAGACCTTCAGAGGGTTTTAATATTGTTACTACTTTACCAATATTAATGCTCCATATTTTTTTGAAAAAGGTAGTATAAATGTAACATTGTAAAAATCTAGTAAAATTATTAAGGTTATTAATTTAAAGTAATGTAGGTGAAACCCTGAATGGGAGATTATCGTTGTCTAATACTCTGCATAACAACATACATGCTTCTATGTTGTCAGATTCCTGGACATCCATATATTAAAAGAACTAAGGTGACCAAGAAAACTAAGTGTACCTGTCCAGTTCAGCTATATATACATATATATATAGTCCAGTAGATAGGGTTTTCTTGAACCTGGATAAGTGGTACGTAGGTCTAGCAAAGTGAATTTAGTGCATCTGCAAACATTATTATAATTCACTGAGGACTGCTAGAGTTATGATGCGTGCTGCAGAATTTTAGACTGTTCATTGGGCAGTTCGTATAGTTATACAGCTTCTGTGACATTATGCATGTTCTTACACTCTGTTGGAATTTCCCATTAGAGTATTTAAATAAAAATGCAACTGTTACAACTGTAGATAACCTACATAGTGAAGTTCATTACAGAATGCTCTTGTAGCTACCGATAAAAACACAATGCAAAATTCATTCACATTATTGTGAATAAAGCCAATAAAGGAAGAGATGAAAAAAATTTTAATTTGGGATTTTGAAGAGAGGTGGGGGTATGGAGAAAAATGGTGGGGGGAAGCATGGTTGCAGAATGATTACAAGCAATCTGAAAGACTGAGCAAGTTTCTTCCCATGCATAGTACTGAAGTAAATCTTCTACCTTGTATGCTAATAGTTCTATTCAGACTGAGATTATATCTTCAGTCTTGGATATACTGACCTATAATATTTTGTATATTATTCTAAAAATTCATTTTCGTGATCTGAGCAAGTTTTCTTTAAATGTTAAAAATACAGAAACCCTCAAGACATTATAGATTTTAAGTTTGTTTTCTAGATTTATTTGTTGTCTAGTGTTAAAGAGAACAAGAGGCAGTAGATAGAGGTGGTGATGCATCATATTTCACAAGATATACTTCGTTACGTTAATATTATACTGCACTTGCTAATACTGTGTTTACAAATACAATTCCTATATAATGTGTTTAGCGGAGTTTATGCTCCTGGACTCAATTATACAAGTTTGGAGAAAGCAAATAACGTGTAACAGAGACTGCTGTCAAGAATGGCGTGTAAGGAAGTTGGCAGCCTTTTGCTGTATATGCAGAGACTCCCACAAGGAGGTCTAACCAAGAAAGTATTAAGAAT
This sequence comes from Manacus vitellinus, assembly GCF_001715985.3. Lineage (NCBI taxonomy): Eukaryota > Metazoa > Chordata > Aves > Passeriformes > Pipridae > Manacus > Manacus vitellinus. Next base: position 11,527,168 of record NW_021940750.1, read on the forward strand.
TAATACACACAGCTGTAAAGAAGACAAGTATAAGTATTTTACAGCAGGGATAAGGACAAGAAAGGAGAAAGTGGGATATGCTAAGCTGAAATTAAAAGTGAGAGGACTAAGCTTTGCTGCAGTGTTGTAAATGGATTCCAGGATGTTTTGTAGAAAGACAAGTTTTGTCCAGAGAACCAAGTTAATCCAAAACTTATACTAAGGAGGTAAAGAAGAAAGACGGTATCTTGGAGTTAATATCTGTAGAAGTATCTAGATAGGAGATGACACTGGAGCATGGATAGAACAGTATAATTACAATGGTGGTGGTGTATCCACTAATTCAAAGGCCTTTGTTTTGAGTTTTCTGTTTGTTTGTTTTTGTTTCTTCTTTTTTTTTTCTGAAAAGGTCAGAAGCTTAGTCAGTGCAGTTAACTTAAATACCTGCTTTGGGATGATTAGTGTGTGCTCTTTCACCTCTTAAAGTTGGTCTTCTTTAGCTAGAACTGGTGAATGACAGGCATGTGCTTTAGAGACAGAAACAGTGAGGGTCATATGAGGTAGTCTGAAGTCATGTAGGAGATCACTACATCTGCAAGATCAGCATTATACCAATGTTTTTTCAATAGCCTGATGAGAAGGAGATGCTAAAAGCAGAGGTTTCTTCAAGTCCCATGAAAGTTTGAATCAGGATGAGTAAGATGAATCATCCTGCAAATGGGTTGCCAAAAGTAAAGGCAACAAAAAAGCAAGGATGTAAGTGAGGGAAAGAGTTCAGTTTAAAAATAGTATGATGAGAGATTGAAGGCAGGAAGTGTCTTAGAAAGGAATGTTGGTCCTGAGATTATGAGAAGATCTGTAGAGACTTGAAACCACTCTCATTAGTTTTAAGAGAGGAGATTTGCTTAGATAGGACAGTGATTCAAAACATGTTTTACGTGACTTGGAAGATCTCTCAACATTATAAGTAGCTACAGGATGGTGTTACTGCTGTAATCTGGATTGACAAGAATTGAAGAGTACAAGTAAATGCATCACATGTGATTGCCTTAGAAAAGAAGGAGAAGGAAAGAGAAAGCAAAAAAGGGAGGAGAGTGTGTAGAGAGGAAGATCATAAAGAAGTAATTTAAAGTAGTGTTCAATTGGCAACAAGATGGCTGAAATTGTGAGTTCAGGAAAGCAAAGAAGTAGTTAATAGGTCTTGGCCTGGACTATGACAGCTTCAGGAGGGAGATAATTTATTGCGGAGGAAATCTTCATTAGTGACTGATTTTGGAGAGGAATTGTAAGTAGAACAGTGACTTTAGCCCCCTGCATCCATGTTTTTCCATTATGTAGTATATAAAAAGCCTGGAAAAGAATGTACTTTTGACTGGCAGACAGTTCTCTGAGAGTCAATATGTCTTTGTCGGTTTCAAAACTAAGCATAAGTGTCTGTAACTAGCAACAAAAAGGAGACAGAGTGGGCCCTAGTTTGCTGGTCCATGGCCACAATGACTGCTAATGCTAACAGTTCAGTAGAACACAGGAAGCATATAGTTAGTAGCACAGCCCTACTTTTTGCTGTTTTTTTAAGTCATCTTTGTGAGACTGCATAAATGCATAACATATATTTAGTCCAGAAAGTGCTACAGATCAGAGAGAAAAAAATCATCAGCAGTGTTTACTTCACTGGATACCTTAATTTGTTAACTGTATATCTGCTAAATATTCATGACATTTATCACCTTAGGGTATCATGCTACCGTGAGTTTGAAGTTCTGACTATTTGTTATCAAGTCAGTCTCTAATCTAGAAAATTTTTTTTTTCTCTTTGTAACTTCACTATATGTTTGTGCATGGTAAGAGGTCTCTGTTTTCTCTCCTTTGACTGTGTTTTTTTTAATCTTATAAATGTACCTTTCTTAATCTTGAGTAAGGTTTAAGTGTGCTTATTTTTTAAACACACCTTTCAAAGATTCAATGAACTGTTTTAACATGAGTTCAAGCTTATAGACCATGTAGGGTCAGAGAGCCTTCTCTTCACCCACGCAAAATGTTTGTTTACAAATTGGTTTTGAAAGTGTTTAAAAACTCTCTTACAATCAGGACAAAATGTATATTCAGCATACTGCCAATTTGATATCTCCCCATTTTGTCTGCAGTAAAGTCCCAAAATGTTACTTGGAACTACTTAACAAACAATTCCAAGAGTGCACTTGAAAGTCGTAATTTACTGAAACAATTGTGTCTTCCTAAAAAAATCTGAGAATTTAAAAGCTGAGAATTCCCTAGGATCTCAAAATTTTAATGTCATGAAGGTATTTCTGTACGTAACCTTTCAGTGCAAGATCATACTCTTTGCCTGTTACATTTGAGTGCTGGAAGTATGTTTACTGTAGCACATGGAAGACCTATGCTTATTCTACAATTCGGGAACTTCAGTTAAAAAGAAATCAAGAAATATCATCTTTAAATGCGTGTCAGGGTGCATTGTCCCTGTGTTTGGTTTCCTGAAAAAAATGTAAGTAATGGGCTTTAGGAAAGCAACCACATTATTTCCCAGAGCAACGTAGCATAATTCTGTGTAGAATCTCATCCATGACAAACTGCTTCCAGTGGAGCTATTTGTTTATAATGATATGGCAGTTTTCATTAAAAAAAAGAAGTATTTAAATGCATGTCTGGGCTAAAGGAAGTTGAAAATCATGACTTAGAAGATTGGCAATATTCTTAATAGAATTTATGTGAACCTAATATAATTTGCAACTTCTAATGGTCACAGTGGTCTTAGACAGTTAGGTCTAAGAGTAGGTTGTGATGTAAGTTGTTCTGCAGTGTTTGATCACTGCTAAACTAGCTTGCTGCCTCAATGTGTGATACTGTGAGATGTTTGTAAACAAACCTTAGAAACATTGAAAACTACATCCAGACTAATCTGGATGAAAGATGTCACGGAATTGTTTTGATAGAAATCTGACAATGGTGCTGGTTGCCTCTCAGATGCTAGCTGCCTAAAACTGTACAAGATAATCATAGTTAACATTTTCTAGAATAAAAAATAACTACATTAGCTTAGCTGTCTAGTTATGTGAACTGATAATATTTTTATATCGCTCATATCAATATAATGCAAAAACATACTGAGTCTTAGGAATTCTTTGAGAGCTAGTTCCACATTGCATCCATCTTGCAAACAGTGAAACTGGCAAGTTAGAGTTCACTCTTTGGAGCTCTACCCATCTTCTCCTCTAAAATACAGAAAAACTGAAAATTTTATCCAGTTATTATTATTCCCCTTTCAGTTATCTAGAAAAACCCATTCTACTCTTAACTTAAATACATTCTTCCAGTCTAGTTAAAACATAAAATAACTAGTAAAACAATCATGGTTCAAGTACCAAGTTTAGCCTTTTATCAAATTTATTGTATACCAAATTCTAACATAGAATTCTGATTCAAAGGCAGTAAAGTCTTTCAGGGCATATATGCACTATGGTAGTTTCCTTTTTTCTGTTAGGTTTGCCTAAACAGTCATTTGGTTTTATCTCATGCTGCACAAACTTGCAGGGTTCTACCCTTTGCCCTTGAGGCCTGGGCTGAATGTTGAGGTCTCCAATCCTCCCAAAACTAGTTAAAGTTTATTCATAATGCTGTTCTGCATTAAAATGCTGTTGATCATTGTGTGTTAAGTAATCTGAGTGCGATTTGGTCAAATACAGTGCAGAAACTTTAGTATTGCTTGGCAACAGAAACGACGTTAATGATCAATTAATGACATTGTGGGAACAGAAGAGTCATTACTGTTCTGTCGAATTCATGACATTGTGGGAACAGAAGAGTAGTTACTGCTCTGGAGAATACTAAGTACTGTTTAGCTAACTATTAAAGTTAATTGTGATTGTGCCAAAATGAAAATTATTTCTTTTTTAACCTGATGTCTGTGAAAAAGTTTTCCCAAAGGAAAGGAACTTTAGTTATCTTTATATGTACTATAACATTCTATGTAGCTAATTTGACTTCAGTTTTTCAATATAATTTTCCAAAGCCAACAAATAAGTAATAAAACAAAATGAAAAAAACTTAGACATTTTGCTTTATAAAGCAGTCTCCTATTTACTTAGAATTTTCAGTCATATCCATGTGGTAAATATATCTTCATACCTTTAAATATAAATTCAGGAAAAATCAATACAACTTTTATTTAGCAAGGCAAAAAAGCTTAGACAATAATAGATAATAATTAATTCTGAGATTCATTCTCACCCAGCAATGCAGATATCTGACAGTGCAACCTGGTGATTAGGTATGTTTTAAGTTTGGAGTGAAGCTGCAGGGTCCAGGATGAACAAGAGATGTTTCAGTCCAAGGATGAACTGTAGTGGTTTAATACTGGCCATCAGCCAAGCACCATACAGCTGCTGACTTACCACCACCACCAGCGGGATGAGAGAGAGAAATGTAAGAGTAAAGCTGAGGAAACTCATGGGTTAAAATAAAACCAACAACCAAAAACCCAGAACAACATGCAGTGTGAAATACTCTAATTGCATCACCAGCCAGCTGATGCCCAGACAGTCCCCAAGCAACAGTAGCCCTGGCAAATTTGCAGTCTGTTTTTATATGCTAAGCATTGCATGATAGGGTATAGAGTATCCCAGTGGTCAGTGGGGGTCACCTGCTCTGTCTCTGTCCCCTCTGAGCTTTTTGCCCACCCCCAGTCTCCTCGCTGGTGGGGCAGTGTGAGAGGTCATGCCCCAGATGGCAGGTTAGAAACTAGTTTGCCAAAGTCTGTAAACACCAGTTCCAGAAATATATCTAGAAGTTGGTTGATACAACGAGACTAGGAAGCTTAGGTATGTACATGAGGGAAATCTGAAACAGTAAGTCAAAAATTTTAGAGCAGGAGTAGGGTTGGAACATGCACCACTAATGAAAATCGAGGTCAGTGGGACCCAAGCGATCTGCAACATTTTCAAGTCCTTGAGTGGCAAGCAACTTGGTGTCTATTAGTCTGTTACACTTTGAACCTTTGGATGGGACAGACATTGTGCGTCCTTGGATCTGGTGATTAGCTGCTCCAGGATCAATCAATGCAGTTAGAGAGAAGCTTGTTGTAAAACACCGCAGTTGTGTGGGATGCATGTTAAGCATGCATCTGGATTCAGTGGTCAGACAGTGATACTGGCCTCAGAAGTTTCTGCTTCTGTTCTGGGAGTCTCTTATCCATCAGTACTTATGCCAGCACAGCTGCGTTGCCAGGCACTACATTTGAATTATTCAAGAGTTTCTTACAGCTCAAAAGACGCACTTCAGTATCACCATTCAAAGCTTTTGGAAATAAATCTTGAATGCTAAAATTATGTTTTGTAGGTTTTGGGGAAAAAGACTACTCAATTGAAAAGTTTGCATCTAAATTTGCTAAAATCAATGTTTTAAACATCCTGTAGAATGATATATGATGTGTGTCCGTGTGTGCAAAACTTTTCTCTTCTATGTAGCTCATCTGAATTTCCAACGCTAATGGAATGCTTTCCACCCACATTGCATTTGGTTTCTCTCAAAGTACATTTTAATTTCTGAAAATCATCCCATTTCCCCTTGACAAGAGCTTTTATCTCCTTGTTTTCATTTCAAAGAATTACCCACCTAGAGCTCTTTCTGCAAGATGTGGCTTTCCAAAAGCTGTTTCTGAGTGAGGGTGATGGCTTTCCCTTGAGGTTTCTCTCCCCTAATGTTCCCTACCTTCACACAGAACAGTCTCATTATCCTTTTTGGATGCATATTATCCTCACTTATGTCTTGGATATATCTGCATTGTTTATGAGTATTTGGAGGAACAGCAGTGGGTTTCCCCTCCCCTGTTGGGGAGTTTGAAGGGAGTAGACATCAAGAAACAGCCAGTTTATGTGGTTTCTTCTAACATCTGCAGTTATTTAGCTTTTTTAGAGTTCTGTTGGTCCAGGATTGATCACAAAGTAGCGTGATTCTTTCCTCTCTGGAAAACACTGGTTTGTTCTAAGTTTAGTTTTGGATTTTTTTTTCCTAAGACCAATTACTTGTGTAAATAAATTTATGTATAACTCAATAGTTGCAAGTGTGTATGGACAATAAGCCACTTTAAAAAAGACACAAAAAAAATCAAACCAAAACTTTAGCACAATTTCCCGAGTATTTTGATGCTGTCTGCTAAACATCACGTCACTCCTGTTGCCTGAGGGGGAGTACCACCATCCTGTACAGAATTAAATGTAAGCTGGAGAGCTCAAGACTCCACCTGCTTTCTGCTGCAGCTAAAATTAAAACAAGCATTCTGCTACCTAATTACTGTGTCATCTTTGTAAGGACATTCTAATTAAGCCATATTATTTATGAAAGATGTTAAGCACTTAAGATAATGATCTGAAATAAAGAAAAATTCACTTAGGACAAGTGTGACATTCTACACTTAGGGTAATCAGTTGTAAAAACAGTATCATAAAATCCTTCATATACATCGTTAGTACAGAAAAGGATCTCAATGTGAAGCTGGACTTTAAAACTGAAAATGATTTAATGATGTTGTATCACTGCAGAAACTCTAAGGCAATAAATGAGGCATAGAGGGATGTGTGTACTTTTATATTTTCTATATACATTATATATGTACACTTATGTATATTAAAATGTGTGTGTAAAGATATTCTGTACAGGATATTAAAAATGATATTTTAACTCTGGTGCTAAGAACTCCTCTGAAGTCTGTATTCAGATTTGCTTCATAAAGGTGCAGGCTATTCAGAAAACATCAGTAAAGTTGACCCAAGAACTAGAAAACCTGGCCTATGAGGGGAAAAAAATTAAAAAGGACAAATTTGGTGTTTCTTAGCTCAGAAAGGCATCAGGGAAGCAATCCTTAAATAGAGAAAATAGATGGATAAGGAAAATGAAATTTTTTTTCTGTCTTCTGGAGTCCAGCCATAAGCTGCCCAAGTTGCCTGAAATATTTGATTTGATTGAAAGAAGAATTTTTAAATGATGGAGATGCTCAAGTGCTGTAATAAGTCACCTACAGGGGCTGTGAAGTCCCCATCACTGTAGAATTTTAACAACAAATTAAACTGGTTCTGAAGCATACTGTTTTCGAGAAATCTGATTCTGCATTGGAGCAGTGAAATGGAATATATTAGCTCTTATCCCTGGTTTCTGCCAGCAGCTGAGCTTTCAGCTGTCATTAAAAATTAGCCTAAGTTGAATCTGCTGGCTGACCCTCAGTGATGGTGTCATAACTGATGAGCAGAATGGTGGCTTCTTATGAATCTGATTCTGACCAAACGTGATCAATGTCATGAAGACAATTAAGTGACTACCTCTGTTACAGGGTATCAAATTCCAACACAGCAATAATAAGCCTGTAGTAAGACGGCTGCTAAGTGTTGCCCAAGTTTTAAGCTAAAGGGGAACAGAGTGTTTCCTGTTCGTAAAGGGAATTTCCAGGGAGTATCCACTAAATACTCATTAAATATTTTATTTCATTTTGGTTGCTTCTAGCCATTTTAAGGTTATCTTCTACTACTGCACCTCTCATGTGGGGCAGAGGCATCGAGTTACAGCTGTTTCAGTTCAGTCACTAAACCCTACCATGTACTCCCACATGTATCTATTTCGTACGTCTCTGTGTTTCATCAATGTCTTTGAGACCTTAAGACCTTAAGAACATCAGTTCCCTCAGTTTTCAGATCACACGCTGATTTAAAAACCTTTGCAGACATTTATAGCACCATCCCCACACCATCTTCTTTTCATTACCGGGAAAAAGGAATTGCAGAAATCTTGAAGAATGCTGTGTAGCACATCAGTATAGCAACCCACAACTTTCAGCTTCGCACTTAATAACTTCTGGCAATTGCTTGATGCTTTCTTGCATTGCATTGTTTTTTGGTGCTACTTTTTGATACCCCCTGGAAGACTTGAGGGAGTTTAAAAGAAGTTGTTCATGTTCTTAGTAGCTTAGTCACTGATCACGTGATGTCAGTGCTCGGTGATTCACTTCTGATTCATTTCAAATTGTACACCAGGTAATACAGTTGGAACCTGCTTATGAAATAGACAGTGTTCATGAAATAAAGGCCTCTTAGACCTAGGAAAGCTAACTTTTCTTTCTTGCAGAATTCATTTCAGTTAAGGAATGCCATCTGTGGCATTCCTACTATTACCTTATCATCATGAGTAGAAGGGGAAGGTCTCAGTGCAACGATCTTGTCTATTGAATATACTCTTTCTGTTAAGTATATTTACCACAGAGTTGTGGACATCAGGACCTGGTGAAAAGCAGGTAGTTTGCTCTTAAAGTCTTACTTACTAATTCTTGAGTGATTTGTTTCTCTAAAGTATTCAAGGAACTAGTGATACTTGAGTTATTTCTATATCATGGATTACAAGGAGTCACTAATTGGATATGCAATAGAGTGGCTGATGTGCCTAGATTAAAATGTTCTTATCCTTGTGTGTTCTGAGTCTCATATAAGAAATGGAACTTTTGTAATTGTAGATTTTAGTGGCTTTGTGTTACTACACAGATAATAAAATATTTATCATTACATGTCTGTGCTTTCATTCATGGAGTTAAATTCAACTCCTGCTTTCTTATTTGTTTCAGAGAATATTTATTAAAATTTTAGTACAATAAGGGAATTTACAGAAGGAAAAGCATGCAACCAGTTGGTTATATGTATTTTACTGCAGTGAAACAAAGCTAAGACTTATGCAGTATTTTGCAGCTTTCTTGAAGGTAAATGACCTAACTGAAACACACCCATTCCACTTTATTTAGTATTCACTCTGTGGTTTTGCTCGCAGGCTGTGTGGTTAGAAACAGATATACAAACGGAAATGAAAATGAGTCGCAAAGTTTTAAAACAAACTGCTGGAGGTTCATGAGAATGCTGCAGAGGCAGTCAGAGGCACTCATGCAGCACAGTCAGGAAAGCCCTCTTACTGGCTCCACCATTTGCACAAAGATGCTTTACCATAACTTCTGTTACTTCCTTATATACATCAAGTGAGCTCTTCAAAAAAGTAGTGACCTTGTGGTCAGCGTTGTGGAAGATCCAATGACAGCTCTAAAACTGAAACTGAGCTGGAATGTCTTCTCACCTAAGGCCCACTAGGGCTTTTTCAATTATGAATTTGTTGTATGCAAATGGAAGAGAAATCAGACTCAATATTTTTCTTTTAGTATTTTTCTTTTCTATTTGCTTTATCATGGTGTATGTAGTTGAAAAGTGCTTTATTTTAAAATTGGGAAGGAAGATGACATTAAATATACTGCACATTTGTAAAATTGCTGATACAATCAGTTCCATCCAAGCTTGCTGTTCAGTGCTGAACTGTGCTGGTAACCTTTAGATTTTTTTTGCTGCATAGTGTTTATTTTGTTTTTTGAGCCATCACTAATACAATATTTTTTCTTTGTGGAGGTGAGCCTTTTAGTTGGGTGAGAGAATGCATAGCTCAAAACCTAGTACTGCTTTAATATGTGCAAAATAATGGCATGTCATTGCAGTGAAGTCTACCTCTGTTGCAAGATAATTAGATTTGGATGTGGTGAAGCATAAATGCACTTTTATTATGCAAGAAAATACCATAAATGTGTTGATCTACTTACTAATAGTATGCAGAACATGCTGGTTTTTTCCGTGTCTTTGTGAAATGGAAAAGGTAAAATGGAAGAGAGATCTTCTGGAAGACAGAAGTTTGATTTGGAACCTGATGCCAAGTGGTACCTGTGTTATGTCATAGCAGAGAATTTTGGAATACACACAGTGAAAGTGCTGGGAGAAAGAGTTATTTTTTGTCTTTGTCATCTGAAAGTGATCTATATGGAGCACTTATGAAAAGCTGGTGATTTAATTACATCTGTATATTCTTAATAGTATGTGTGCATGTAATCATTTGGCTTCCAAGTTAAGCATATACTGAACTGCTTTTCTGATTAAACAGGAGCTATTGGAAGGAGGTTCTGGCAGAACACCAAGTTTTGTAAAATGCATGAAAATTCATACAGGCCTCTGTGTGCAAGGCCTAAAAAAATTTTACTCTTCCTGAAGACACTGGTACAAAATGCCAAATACTAAAGGCCTGAATATGTATTGATTCTTGATGTCCCAGCCTTCCTCTGCAAGTTTCCTACTTCTCTACCTGAATAATTTGCTGTTTTGCCCTAAGTGCTCATGCTGTAATACCTAGGCAGTTTATATCTCAGAAGGATTCTTCCAGGAATAAATATAATTATGTGTGAATGCAAACAAGGAACGCATAAACTTTGGTTCATGCTATTAAACTGAGAACTTGTAGCATAAGCCAAAAGGCAGATCAAGAACTTTTTATTACTTGGGGTCTACACTGCTCCCTTTTATGGGGCTGTAGGACAGGCAGACTTTCCCCTCACCTGTATCGCTGAATGTGGAATTGCTCCTTACAATTAAGTGTAACTGCAGAAGGCAACTTCAGAAAATGGTGTCTCATGTTCAGTGTTGAAGATCATCTGATACATAAAATTCTCATCCTGGGCTTGCTAGTGCTGAGCAGTTGCTGCTATTCATATAGTCTCTGCCAGAATTTACTGTTCAGGATTTTTTACTTGTCTTGCCTGAGAGGATGACTGTAATAAGATATTTTGTTGTTTGTGTTTATTGTACTGAGTTTCCTGCAAACTGACTATGCTTTTGCTAGAAGAGTGAAGTTACCCACACTAGTTATATGATACGCAGCATGTCCTCTGCTTTCAGGACTCCAAACAGTCAGCTAAAGCAATAAAGCAATAAAGCAATAAAGCTTGTGAACTACAGATCTAGGCCCTTCTGTGTCACCTTCCTACTAAACTTCATCTACTTTGTATGAAATAGAGTCAGCCTGTCTTCCAGTTTAAACTAAATTTGATGGAAAGGTAGGAATACCAAAGAATGTGTGGAAGAGAGACGTACAGATAAGTGCCCACATTGATATAGGAGCAGCTGTGTGAGCCCAGACTTGGTTTGATTTGATCTGCTTTGTGGTCAGGCAGCCTGGAGTCAACTGCAACATGTATTACTTTTGTGTAGCTGATAGCTTTAAGCATGGCATCATTGTGAGGAAGAGAATGAAAAGACTTTCAGGGGAGAGTATAGTTATAAAGGGCATGAGTGGGGCTGTTGTGGAATGAGGAACAGAGGAGACAGATCTGGAGGAAATTGGGTTTCATTAGTTCTACCAGAGATCCAATGTGTTGCTGAAAAGGAAAGGCTTGGACTCTGGGGTTCTCTCTTCACATTCGGTACCTTCCTGTAGAAGGGCATGGAAGTTCTTGCTCAATAACTAATGGGGATTATCTTGTTTTGCCAATGGGCTAAATTTAATGTTCTTTTTTGGTGATGTGCAATTTAAAAATGACTTTTCTCCCCCTTACCTAGTAATAGATGCAATTTTATATGTTGCAAATATGCTGTTTCACATCCCTCTTCCATTTTGCCCTATTGTGCATTGCTTCTGTATCTTGTTCCTGTTACTGCTTTTTTAATGGTAACTACATTTATCCTAGTAGAGGTTAATGCATTTAAAATTATTCAAAAAGATAAATTTTCTTTTCCATTTGAAAGAGTGTCTAACTCCAAGCTACTTAGGTTCTCATGGCAGGCTGTAGAAGGCTGTAAATATTCATCAGTTAATGTTTACAAACACTTTCACTACTGTTTTTGTTACAGAAGTGGAAACTTTTTTTAAGTGTTCTGCTACATTCGATGTCCTTGATCTTTTCAGAATATGAAAAAAAACCCACATGACCGAGAAGACAAGTAGTCTAAAAACTTTATTCAAGCGAAATCCTTGTAATGCATAGTTGAAGAAGATGTGTAGGACATTTAGGTCCATCACAGGGAGTATGCATAGGTAAACCTATGGGCTTCCTGCATGTGTTGTATCTCATTCCATGAGATATTGGTGCATCTTGGTACAGATCCCAACCTGAGTGTGTACTTTAGTGCTATGCATGTCATCTGTACAAACACTTAAGAATATTGCTGTTCTGTTTGATAAGTTCAATCATGCCACCGACTCATAGGGATCATTAACTGAATTCTTTTGCTCTGCAGTTCATTAATTTGTTTCAAAGTTTATACTCATATGCCTAAAGCTAAGCATTTAAGTGCATTGCTGGGCTTAGATAATTTTGTATAATCATCTGGATATTTTTAATTTTTGAGACTTTTTTATTTGCCTTTTTCTTTTTTTTTTTAAGGGTCTTCAAAACCTTGTAGTGAAATATATTTCTTGTTATATGGCTCTCATCAGAAAAATAATTCAGTTCCTAAGTTAGTAAGTTACTGCTATTTTTGACACAGCATACATGAACAGACCTAACTAGAATTAGGATTCTGAAAAAGCCTCTTATAAGTTGTTTATTGGAGGTACAGCAAGATTTCAATATAAATACTTTTTTTTTTCAGATTTAGAAGGAAATGCATATCAAAACAACCAGCTGCTAAAGATAATTCTTGCCATGCATCAGTTTATCATCTCCTCTGCAGACATGCTTCAGAAACTCATTGATCTATATCCTTTGTAATATTCACCTGCTGTTAAGGTAATATTTGATAGCCTTACAAGTTTGAGACGGGTAAGCAGAGGATATTTACTCTATGGGTGTGTTACTGTACCACTAATTAAATAGTATACTTGTTCTTCACATTTTTTGATTTTATGGTGTGGTTTGTTTGGGTTTTTTTGTATGTCTTTTGGTTTAGCTTGTCATACACAGAGCAAAAAGATGAAACTCCAATTCAGGTTTTAAGTAGGATAAATCACCCTCTGTTGGCTGCAGAGGAAATGTCTATAAGGTGTTAGGTTAATGTTGGCACGTCAGTTAGGTACTGTAAACCTGGGCCCAAGTTTCAGATCTGTTTCTCTCTCTGTCCTTCATACAAGTCAAAGAGCAAAGAACAGAAGTGTTATCATCTGGTTATGAAAATTTTCAACAAAAATTATTTCTCTCTCACACACTCAACATTACAATGCGCTGAAATAAACCATAAGCTTTTCCTTTCTATTTCTTCTCATTTTGAGGTAATTGCCTAGACTGATACACGTGTGTTTCTGGGTTATTAGATTTTTCATAACATAGCTGCTAGATCATGTTAACAATACTAGCCTTTCTTAGGAATCTTTAATTGTGGGATATGTTACCTGACTCTTTAGCTTTACAGAATGTTTACTCCTAATTATATGAGCACAGTACAGGCAGGAGACCTGTCATGCTTAGAATCCACAGCCATTTTTGGTTCAATTTAGAGAATCCTTTCTTTCCTCAAACTCTGTGTCTAACAGGCATTTATTTATTCAAATTGGGACCTTTCAAAATATGTGGGAACTTACTCAGGCCTCAACAGTTCTATAGTCAGCCTGATGTAAGCATACAATATGGCTGGTTAAATTGTGGATGGTATGTCCCCTCAGTTGCAGTAGATTTAGGCTGCAGTTACTTTCAGTCAGACTGTGAGAGGATCCACAAGGTATTTTCATTACATTTTGTTTTCAGACATGAAAATGTGTGTGTCATCTACATCAGAAGAATCAAGACATGTAATACATTTTCCAAATGTATTTTCCATCTCTTCAACAGACATCAGCGACAATATCAAAACATGTTTTATAGAGCTAATAGATGAAAAACATGGGTGTTTCTTTCCAGTTACCACATCAAGTCAAATGAAAACTGTTGCGTAGCTAGATAGGTAAGGTTACTATGGAGAGGCATGTCACATTTTGCTCTACCAATGTATACAACTGGTTATGTTTAAAAGAAAATAACATCTTTCTTTTAAAAGCTCCAGTGAATTGTAATTAGCTGAAAAGGATTTCTTCATAAATGCAGTGATTCGTAAATTTGGTATTACTGTTTCAAATTTTAATGAGATGTGCAAGTGCATGAGCTTTATTAGAAATTGTGAGACATGTTGCAAAGAAACCTGAAGAAAACAGAATTGTTTCACTACTTAACACTACTCAATACTTGAGTAATTGCATCAGTATTACTCATAGTAGTCATAGTTGCAATAAATTTTGGTCACAACCTTGCCTTATACTTTGTATACAGTTGTGTAAAATCCTAATCTGATATTATATAACATCAGTAGAATGATTCCTATTGCTTACAGGTTGGGAAGTATCAAGCATGTTACGTTTCATATCATATGTGAATGGATGTGGTTTTCCTTAAAAGTTTTTCTACCTATCTTAATGCTTTAGAAAATAACTCTTCCATGCTGTGTGTAAAGATATGCTATTTTGTGAGGTAAGTGTATTCTTGGTTGGTAGGTATTAGTTTTCAGCCATCCATGTGCCATATATAAGTATGCTTTTGCATATTTTAAGTTGACATTAAAAATAGAAACAGGTATTCTGCTTCAGCTTTCCAAGGTTCACTTTAGCAGCTTTACACAGAAAGACCCACACAACTGGCTTTGAGATGTGCTTGAGTCAGTGCATGAGTTGTTGGGTCACAGTTTTGGATGGAGTCTGTATGAATCTGAATCTTAAACATCCATGAAAATTGTCAGTTCTCAGGAATTGGTAGCATTGTATCTAATATTACTATATAGGTCTACTAAAAATGAAGTGGGATATTTCAGATATTTTTATATTAAGCAAAACTCTATTACATTTGATAGGGAATTCTCCTTAGTAGTTCTACTCAGTCACTTGCAATGATCCTGGAACACCTTTTTTTGTTTGTTTTTTTGTTTGTTTGTTTGGTTTTTTTTGTTTTGGTTTGGTTTTTTTGTTTTTTTGGGGGTTTTTTGGTTTTGTTTTTTTTTTTTTTTTTGTTTTGGGTTTGGGTTTGGGTTTGGGGTTTTTTGTTTGTTTGTTTTTGTTTTTGTTTTGTTTTTTCTTTCATTACGTATAATAAAGTTTGATATCTCAGTTTAAAGAAAACAGAGGAGAGGAAAAAAACGCAATTGATTGATGATACTCTTTTTTACAACAAAAGGGAAATAATTAGTAACGGGAAAGTAGAATTTGTTTTAAATTGTGATGATTTTATTATCTCAGAGCAAATTACTGGTTATGTTAGAATGCTTTGGTATTGTATGAGATCTGGTAACATTTTTGCTTGTAGGTAAATTCATACATGCATGCATCCATAAGAACGCGCATTTCCATTTTTCCAACAAGCACAGATTTTTACATGTCTAGTACTGGGTACTGGGTCTGGCTGGAATGGAGTTAACTTTCTTCCTAGCAGCCCCTATGATGCTGTGCTTTGAATCTGTGAGTAAAACACATCAACGTTTTAGCTATCACTGAACAGTGATTGCACAGCATCCAGAGCAGTTTCTCACTCTGCCCCCACCACAGTGTAGGATCGTGGGGAGCTTGATGTTGGGAGGGTATACAGCTAGGACAGCTGACCTGAATGACCAAGGAATGTTCCATACCATATAGCATTGTGCTCAACAATAAAAAGTTGGGAGTAGTCATTCCAAAGTTGCTGTTTCTTGGATACTGGCTGGGCATCTTGTGCGAGATGGTGTTTGCCTTTGCATCACTTCCTTGGTTTTTCTTTGTTTGGCTTTTTTATTGCCTTCAGTTATTAAACTGTCTTTATTTTGGCCCACACACCACCCTTTGCTTTCACCCTTTCTATTCTCTCCTCCATTCTGCTGCAGGGGAGAGAAGGGAGTGAACACCTGAGTGGGTATTTAGTTCCTGGCCAGGGTCAACCTACCACGAGTGACCAGTCACATATAGGAATTGAAATATAAAATATATGACTGAAACAATATGAATGCCCCACAATGAAAATTATAGTTCTCTGAAAAGATTTTGTGCATGTGAGACTGAATCACCTGTAAACTATTAAATAGATTTTATTAGTAAATTTTTGTGCCTACCACAGTCATCATGTCTGATGTACAGACCAAATAATCTCAAGTTTTGAAGGAATGCAGAAAATCTAAAAGTTCGTGAAGAAAAACTCAGCATGCATATTATCTAGATTTATAGTGAAACTAGAAATTTTGATATTGAGTTTATTGCAAACATATATCTAGTATAGTGCTATACAGCATCAAGTCAGATAGTTTCTAATTTGTTTTAACCTTGAAACTTTGATTTTTGGTAAAATCAAGGTAGCCCAGCAAAAGCATCTAAAAGCAAGATTTATCTCCCAAAGTTGGTAAAGAAGAAATACAACTTGTAAACAGGAGCACAAATCTAAATTTCAGCCTTACTGATGTTAGAACAAAACATGTTTGTGTGTATATGTGTGTTTTAATTGTGCAATAGGTATTGGATTACAGAGTTCTGGATTATGTTCAAAATGGACTCTAAACTATCCACAACCATGGAGGAATTTCAAGAGCTGGTTAGAGCTAACGGTGAGGAGTTACACTGTCGTCTAATTGACACATCTCAAATGTGAGTGCCAAAGTCTGAATATGCTCAGAAAACAAACTTTATCTCTGAATTGTCTTTATTCGAATGTAATGTCTCTCATAAGTCATAGGTATCTATCCTTAGAAAAGTTTATACTTCATTACAGATAAAATATATATTATATAGTGGAACAGAATGCATTCCAGGAATGGCTTAGGTTGAGTTTAGCTGCAGCATAGACTTTGAGCTGATTCTCTGTGCTACCAAAGTTTTAGTCTATCCAGGGAACTTAGAAAATTTGTAGAGGCCTAACAATTTTGAAAGATCACTTGAAGCCAATGAGGAGCAAACAATTTGACTGGGTAACAGATGAGGTAAAAAAGTGTGTTTATATTTTAGCACCAAATGTAAATGAGGATATAGATTATTACACTGAGTGACTTTTGATACTGTTTTATATGATTTTAGTTATAAAATACTTGTCCTATC
The DNA here is from genome assembly GCF_001715985.3 of Manacus vitellinus. NCBI lineage: Eukaryota > Metazoa > Chordata > Aves > Passeriformes > Pipridae > Manacus > Manacus vitellinus. Next base: position 11,544,004 of record NW_021940750.1, read on the forward strand.
AAGAATAAATCCTATAGATATACATCATATAGTTCTTTCTTGGGAAGAAAACTTTCCCTGTTATATGAGAGTAAGATAGGTCTGTGGAACTGTATAACAGTGTGAATTCATACTTTGGGTGGAAGTGCACAGGCTAAAGCAGAGCAGAATTTGGCATACATTTTATATCTGGTTATAAAAGAGGATATTTAGTTTTTCAAATCCAAATAAATTTCATTACTCCATGGGTGAATAGCAGAGGGGGACAGTTTATACTCAGGGGCTGGTTGAGAAAATCTGTAAGAATTATTAAATGGAGGAATGCTGGATGTGTTCAATGAAGATAAAGTTACAGAAAGCTGTTCTGGAAATGCAATACAGAATCTCATGCTGTTTAGTAATAAAATTGTATTGTACTTAATGTGCTACATCAATACAATAAAGATTAACAATAATATTTTTTCATATAATCTCTACTGCAGGAAAGGAGCTTGCTGTTTATAAATTCGAATAATTCACTTTTTATTGCAGTAAGGCATGAAAGCAATGTTACCTCTGTATTGGGGAAATAGGAAAATTTTGCTCTTCAGAAAATAACTCATGATAATTCTGTTTTAAAAGCAATTCTAGGGATTGGTCTAGAAAGCTGACACAGCGTGTAAAGGCCAACACCAGTAAGAAACGGAAAGTCTCGCTTCTCTTTGATCACCTTGAGCCAGAGGAGCTGTCAGACCACCTTACCTATCTTGAATTTAAGTCTTTCAGAAGAATAACAGTAAGTGATTAATTTTTATCTATTTATGTATCTATCCATTTATTCATTTATTTTAAGCAAAGATGGGAAGGACACAGAAAATATGGCAGAGAGGTGTATTATAAGACTAACTGCCACACAAGCTGTTGACAAGCTGAGTCTGTGTCCAGACTCTTCTTTGTTTTACTAGTGTTGAAGGTGGACAGTGGAACTTAATTCTGAGTATGTACCCTTTTGCTACAGCCATTTGAGAGAGGAAGAGTGAACCTGAACTGTGGAACAGAATCAGGGCAAGGTCAGTTGGAAGGAAGAGGAGTAAACTTTCTTCCAAATCCAGGATCTTCTTCCAGAGTGTCTCTTTTTGTTAGAACAAGGTGATGTCATTCATCATAGGAACAAGTAGCCTCCTTTGACTCAAATCAGTAATCAGGCTGAAATGGGATGAAGGAAACCTGGAATATTCTCCTAGAATGGTAACTCTCTGTGGCTATAGGGAACAGTGCAACATTCCTGTGTAGTGACTAATGGACTGTATAGAAGCTGTCCACTGCACTCTGCTTGCCTTTTTTGATTGTGCGTGACAAAGACTAGAGATAAGAAAGCACTTTAGAAAATACCATTTTTTAATGTAAGGGGGGTTAAAATATTTTATTAGACAAGCTTTCAAGTACACAAACAATTTTTAAGGATTTGTCTCATTTATGTTTTTTTTCATTTGATTTGTTTTCTCAGCTATGTTTGTAGCTGATAAGTTTTTTTTGTAACACTACAATTGAAGATGAACCCTTGCAAGGAAAGGGTCTCTCAATAAATGGTGGAAGATTTCACAGTCATGTGTTAGTGTACTTTATTTTGAGCTGACAGTACATGACTCTATGTTTTGTGTTAAATTCAAAAAGCTGTAGAACCAGTGTCGTGCACAGATTGCTGCCTGTAGGCAGTAATAATATGCAAAGCTTATATAACCGTTAACATTTTCAAGCTCTGAGCAGGTATAAGGTAATTAATGATTACTGAGTATAACAAATATGGTTTTACTCAGAGTGTCAGATGTGTCATGTGGTTCCAAAAGTAACATACATATATACATTTTATATGCAGGGTTTCTGCATATGTTTTGGTATAAATTGAGTTGACCAAGTCTTCAGGTCAGAAAATAATGTGTAATTAATAAATAGCTATATTAATTACATTTTTACAGAATGTGTTCGTGATATGGTGAGCCACAGAATCCTTTTATTCTTCTCACATGGCACCATTTACTGGGAGAAAAGCTGCAAATGACCTGCTGTGTCATTAGTCACAGAAATAACTATTTCAAGGTTTGTTCATTTCAGAGTCAGAAAGGAATACTCGATCCCCTGAACATACCCAGCACACAGTAAAATATTGCATGAGACACCATGTATCTTGCAGCAAATTAAAATGGAGTGGTGTTCATGACTGCAGGCATGCTGGTTCTTGGAAACCATTTTAATTTATAGTCATAAAATACAGGGACACTACATTCTTTGTAAGAATCTGAATCCTGCATTCCTGTTGAGGCTCTTAAGTTAGTCATTGCAATAACAGACATGCATTACTTAAGTACCTGAGCTTCTTTACCATATCTGCCACTAACAATCTTGTGTCAACAATCTTGACCTTATTAATAAATTTGTGCACCAAAATTATTTCAAAACTTTCAAGTAGCAGGTTAGATGTAAATTTCTTCAGCATTGAAAAGAAAATTTTTTCTGAAGGAGACAGCTGCTGAGAACAAAATATAAACTGATTCATAATTGTACTGAAACAGCTATGAAGACTATAATTATGGAGTCAGATATTGAAAAATTATCTATCTCTGTAGAGTAGATGCTTAAATTTCAAGATCCAGCCAAACATGGCTGGGGTTCAAAATTCAAACAGTAATTGTTGTAATGTAAGTACCATGTAATCTCAGAGACAGCTCTACTTATTAATGTCAATTTTTCTTCATTTTTAATTTAATAAGAGGACATAATAAGCTGTCATATATGCTTTTAAAGTGTTAATAGTTCTTATTAAACAGATAGAAAAAAAATATAAAGTTATGAGAAAGTGAGAGAGGGAGAGTAAGAAACTAACACCAGCCTGATGTTTCTTTAAGGATCAGTGCCATTCAGCATATTCCGGTGGCCTTAAGAAAGGAATATATGTCTATTACAGCTATGAATGTTTTTGGTAAGATGTTAGTATTAGAGGTGATAGTAAAGAATGAATGTATAAATCCTATATCATGCTTTCTGATTATTCAAATTCTTGTGTATTTTTGCTAATGGATAAACCAAGACAATGGATAAACATTGCATCAACAAAAGCAAATGATTGGTTCTCTTTGATCTTAAAGGGGAGAATGGCTTAAAAAAAAATCTGTGCGTCACATACAGGTATCTACTGAATAATTTTAGATTGCCTTAGTTAAATAAGGGAATCTCACAAGCTGTATTAAAAATACCAGGGCATCTGTAACCCTCATTCTTAATGGTCTTATCTCAGTTTCGTATTAATCTCATTGAAATTGCTTTTTGTATTAGTGTAGTTTAATTTAGAAGTGTGCCTTATCTACATAAACTGGACACTGAACTCCCTTAAACTAATACTGATTTACTAGATTACACTTTAAATTCAGTTTAACCTTCCCTATAGAAGCCTAGACTCAATGAATCTATGAAGCCACTGAAGCTGGAGGGAAAGCCCCAATTCTACTCATCCTAGGGTCTATAAGAGCCAAGGCTCCTGAGATATGGCAAAAAGATGCTTTCAGCTAATTCAATTAGTTGAAGCCTCTGCTTTGAACTGAAAAAAAAATCTTTTACAAAGGAAAGATTTCAGTCTTATGGATATTTAAGGTATAAAATATATATTTTATATTTCATTTGAAAAGCAGTCTTCTGCACACAGATCACGAGGTACATGAAACTGTACATGAATTTTCATTTGCGCTTCTTTTGTTTAAGTTCTCAGATTATCAGAACTACATTGTGAATAGTTGTGTGAAAGAGAATCCAACAATGGAAAGATCAATTTCTCTTTGCAATGGTATCTCTCAGTGGGTGCAGCTAATGGTTCTCAGCAGACCAACACCACAGCTTCGGGCTGAAGTGTTTATCAAGTTCATTCATGTTGCACAGGTCGGTTAAAATCTGACATGTTTGGTGTTTATTTTGTCTTTCTCTGATACCTTTATATTTAGATACTTTGATACCCCATTTTTTTGCTCTTCCCATGCTACTACTGTGGAGACAACTGGGAGTGTTGGCACTGGCCTCCTGGTTCATACACACCGCATGTGTATTTGTGTACGCTGTGCTGTCATATCAAGTATTCAGATATTGCAGTGTCAGGGCACCGGGACTTTCTCATATTCATTGTGAGAAAATAGAAAACTAGAAAAAACTGAAAAACTAGACTTGCTTTAGAACTAGCAGGTGAGATTCTAAGCTGTGAATGGAAAGCTGTACCTTTCCAATGCATAAATCACTCCCATGCCTTTGGCCATAATTAAAAGCATTCCACCAGAAACGCCCTTCCGGATAAAAGCAGAGCTATGGTCCTATTGATATTCTTCCCATACTAATTCAGCTGCAGTCATAACCAAGATAATACAAATGTTTACTGGTTGTGGTGGGCTCTGGGAAGAGGGAGAAGTACTGAGGAAGTACTTTGAAGACTTACTGTATCTGCACATTTAATATCTGATTTAATAACAGTAGGATAAGTCCATGTTACACCCAGTAAAATCACAATTCATTACCAAAATACATGAAGTCAAATGGCACAAAACTTGTAAGACTTCAGAGTAAGACAATAGAGGAAATGTAAAATTTGTGTGTATGTTAAATGACTCGAAACTTTAAATAATAAATACTGATTTTTTGTATGTCAATACAGAAGCTCCACCAGCTGCAGAATTTCAATACATTAATGGCAGTGATAGGAGGTCTCTGTCACAGTTCCATTTCCAGGCTTAAGGAAACAAGCTCATGTGTTCCTCATGATGTAATTAAGGTTGGTATTGCTTCTCTAAGTTTTACAAATAAGATAACCTTTAACTTTTTTGTCATTGCACACACAAAAAACAGCCTTGCTTCATTGGATAAGATGAAAAGACAGAACAAAAATTCCTTGGGTTTCATCTCTACATCACCAGTTACTCCTACACTTCTTTCAACCCCAACTTTCTTCAAGACTTGTATAGATTCTCTAAGGTTTCTCTTTTAATCCTTAGATGTGACAAAGCTGCATTTTCATGTATATGCAGTAGTATCGAATAGCATTTAAACATGAAAACAGAAAATTGGATCCTAGAACATTTGGGAAAAAAACTATTGTCATTCATAGCAACATTGACCATCCTGAGTCTGTGAGAGCTCTTCTCTTTGAGAGCTCTTCTGTGAGAGCTCTTTAAAACTGAAAGGACTGGTTTTGTTTATCACATCTTTCCCAGTGATGGATTTTATCTAGTTCAGATTTGAACAAATTTAGCCCTAATACACACATTATAATACAGTGGAATATTAGGAATCTTTTAATTTCCAGGTAAATTCTTGTGAAATACAGATGAAAGCTACTAAAAATGTGAATGAAAGCATATTTTTTAGCAATAAAATGGCTTCTTAAGAGAGTAAGTTACTTTATTATTTTATTTTGTCTGGGGCCTGAAAGATTTTGTGTAAGTATCTAATGAGCATGTTTTGATCACTGTATGATCAGCTTGAATAACAGTGCATACCTGGAGTATAGTCCTCCCACTGGTAATGGTTGCCGCACTCAGAATCTATAAAATCAGTTAGTAAGGTTATTTTATAAACATGTTGTTTTTCACATTTTGTCATTATATGGACTACATTTGCATACATCATTTGAGTAACTTTTTGTATCAAAAAATCATATACAAGCACTAACAGGAAGCAGATAAAAACAGGCTGGTAATTAGTGACTTGAGAACACATTTTAAGGTTTAACTATAAGACAAAGTTTGCAAAGGTAACAAATCCCAAAGGAACTTCCCAAAGAAAATATTGGTCCATTGATTTTATAACGTTAAGAGTCAATTTTGTATTTCTATAGTATTAAACAAGGGAAATATTTATACTGCTAGACTGAAGATTAATTTAGCCTTCGCAACAACCCCAATATATTGTTTCTAATTCATGGAAGAATTTCTCTTAAAAGCACAGATGCGCCACCTTGAACCGTAGTACAAGTTCTTATCACACTGCAATGGGATCATAGCACAGCATAGGCTTTCTCTGCCAGGACTTTTCCAGCAATGCTAGCTGGTGACTTGAAAGTCAGAGAAGTGCATTCCATGTTTTAAGGTAAAGATGGATGCTTTTATGAATGTCAGAGAGCTTGTGCTTATGCATTAATTGCATACAGAGCCCCTTGATTTGAGAGGATCTTCTTTCCATTTGACTAAATGGGGAATGTAGGGAGACCAGCATTATAGATTAGGCTGTAGAATAACTATCTATAATTATATATTAGTACCTAGATTAGAGGTATAGGAAATCTAGAATATCCAGATTTCGTTTAAAATTTTAAAACCTGTTTCAAGAGTCATTGCGAGTAAACTCCTTCACAATAACGTGAGAAGTTCTTGTGCTGTATGACAAAAAAAGAAACAGTAACCAGTGTTGATTTTTTTGTTTTCTTTTTATTTTTAGGTGTTTAATGAAATGACAGAACTGCTTTCATCCTACAGAAATTATGATAGTTACCGACGGGCCTATAACGAGTGCAGTAACTTTAAGATCCCAATCCTTGGGGTCCACCTGAAAGACTTGATATCACTTTATGAGGGCATGCCGGACTACTTGGAGGACAAAAAAATTAACATATACAAACTATACTCCTTGTATAACCACATAAATGAGTTGATACAACTCCAGGAAATGCCACTTCCCCTGGAGGCTAATATGGACCTTGTTCATTTGCTTACAGTAAGTCTGTTACATAAGATAAATACCTCCATTTAAAAATTTCATATACCTCTCAAACAACTAAGTAGAGAATTCCATTAATTAATTAATTATGAATACGTAATATTGTAAGATTTTTTTTCCTTAAGGAGAAATGTACAGTAATAGAAGAGAAAAAGCTCCTGATACTGATTTATCTGTCAGCAAGAGCAGAGGTGCCAGTATGCTTCCAGTTATTTCTATGAGGGAAGGAATTGTTTATTTCTGCTTCACTATAGTAGTGTGCACTCTCTGTACTTTCAAGAAAGAAGTGCTCTGAATCCTCTGCTGATTGAGCCTAAACAGGGAGAAAGACGGAAAGCTTCCTTAGATGCACCCTGGAGGCAGAAGATTGCATACAAATATTCCTTGTCTTGAAAATACAAACTTTCACACAATTATGTGAAAGTTCAGTCCCTCAAGATACCACATTTCTAGCCAGGTTTCTTCTGGTACTTAAAAAACTGTCTGACATAAACATTAGTCAAATATAGTTGTTGTATTACTCTTCCAGTCACATTCTAGTCAGTGCTGTGCTACTAAAAAAACTGATACTACCTAGGACGTCTGTTACAACAGTACTTTTAACTTCTCCTAGTAAGTTAAAATACTACCTTTTATTAAAATCGTAAATCCACCTTTTGGGTTCTCAGTTTTGTTTAGCCTTGACAAGTATCTCACCTTGGAAAAACTAAATGGTCCACTTCCTCTTTCTGGTTATAAGCCCTGTTTCAGGAAAAAGCTAATAGATAAAAATGCTTATGTGCCTGAGGTTATTTGTTATCTCTGGGAGCACTCTTGTGTGAAATTAAGCACAGGTGCCCAGGGCCTGAAATAAAGCAATGTGAATTTCTTACTTCTTCTTGCTATTTGTTTTGTCTGAAATTATACTGTTTTTTTTTAGTTTTAAATAATGTTTATAAAAATGGCTATTACAGATATGTAGAACTTAGGTCACAATTTCATACAGCTATATATGACAGGACATAATTGAAAAGAAATACTTCATTTCAGTGCAGGAGTTTCTGAAGTTCTAATACTCTAGGGCAGATAATTTTTCATTTTTTTCCTGATTTTTTCAACAGTCTTCCTCCTTCTTCTGTTTCCTTTATTCATATGCTTTCCCATTAGCAGGCAAATCAGTATGAAGAGGTATTAGTAATCCCATACATAAATCATGAGAGAAGTAGCATAACATTTGGACTTTTGTTTTTTGAGTGTCAGAAACTACTTTAAGATTTCCCCAAGAATCTACAATTATTGACTATTTTGAGTACAAAAGTAATTTTGCAGTTGTTCACAAGAAAGTTACTGCATATCTGGAACTTGAATAAGGCTATTCATTGAATAAAATAGCTTATTTTTGTTTCTTAATTTATATACATATGACTGCAGCAATTTTGACTCTTTGTAAAATGTTTACATTTTCTTTGGACTTGTCACACATTGAGGCTCATAACACATTTACACCTGGCTTTCTATTCAAATATTCAAAAACTGTCATGTTACCACTCTTCATCTTAGCTTGAAATTTGTTTCCAGTCTATAAAATATTTGCTAGACTATTTTCCAGGACACATGCAAAAGCAAAGCTAAATTTGATAATATTTACCCAGGTATAATGTTCTTCCCTTTACATAACTGCTGTTGACAGCTAAATGTTCTCACTAAATATATCCTAGTCCATCTTTTATCCTCATCTTATACTTAGCTCAACACAGTCACATGTGAAATGTTTAAACAAGAGTTTTCTGAGAATTTGAGATGGACAGTTTCACTGGAATGGTGCTTTTGTACTTAGCTGCACAGTAGACCACTTGAATATTATGGGAGCGACAGTGTTTTTCAGGTTATGTATTAAGTGACTGCTGATCCTGCCTGCAGTCACTTGCTGTGCTAATGACTGTAGCAGTGTAATGTTACAGATGTCCAGATAATGGCAATAGAAGTCTGGAATGTAGAATTGTACCCATTTCAAATCACTGTGAACACCTGTGCAGCTCAAGTGCACTCTTCTAGGTGCAACCTAAATTAAAAAATAATGCACCAAAAAATATGAATGCACTCCAGAAACAAGTTTATAAAGTAGTACCAGCTGTTTTGGGATTAAACTAATATGTTTGTTTTCAGCTGTCCCTTGACCTTTACTACACAGAAGATGAAATTTATGAGCTTTCATATGCACGAGAGCCACGAAGTCACCGAGCTGCTGTAAGATTCTTAACAAAAGTTTTTTTATGAGTAATGTAAATTTTATCCCTTGTGTTAATTTATTTTATTTTATGCTAAATTGAAAGATTTTTAGCCTTATATACTGAGTGAAGCATAAATTATTTGACTGACGATTAAGTCTAAGCTAGAATACATGGGAGAGTTGACACCATATCAGGTTTTATAATGGGAACACAAAGACAAATGAAGACACTTGTGGAGAGACATAACATCAGTCTCAGTCTTGGCAGTTAATACTGTTTTTTTCAAATAAAGAATTCTTATATGATTCAAATGATGAGACCCATGAGTGTTACATGGTAGTTTTCTTCCTGTTTTATAAATGTGGAAAAGATGGTGATTTTTCAGGGCTGCCAGTGAACTGTGACAATTTAAGGAATGACTGCTGTTTTGAACAGTTCAGGGAAGAGCTTCCTCTGAAACACCATGTAACTATCGAAAGTATGATGTCAGGTCCAATAGGTCATTTCTGCAGTCCTGTATCACATAGTCCACTGTCACAAATGACAGAAGTGTAATACTGAAAATCTTTCCATGTGGTACTAATAAAGTTCCATTTGATTTATTTTAGCCTTTGACACCCTGCAAACCACCAGTAGTTGCAGACTGGGCCTCAGGAGTGGCCCCAAAACCTGATCCAAAAACCATCAGCAAACATGTTCAGAGGATGGTAGATGTAAGTAAGGTTGGCCCATGTACCTTACATATCAGTCGTAGTCTCAATCTCTAGGTATGAAAAGGTACAGGGATGGGAAAAAATAATGAATGCATTCAAAGTGGTGCTGAGCTTGTGATCACTTCTGTCCTCACAAATAGATATTTTTGCCTAGCTGTAAAGAGCAGCAGTGGCCAGTGAGGCACGGATGGAAATTTCTTAAATGGCTGAGGAGCTAGTGGGAAGTGTGAATGCTGGTTTGTATAGTTCCAGAGTCACTCTTTCAAGCAGCCAGGGAGTCAATTTCTAAAGAGTTTGGTTTTGCATGCCTGCTTCATCTCTTTTCTTTCTAAGAACTTCTAACATTGTGAAGCATGCTTTGATACATGCTGTTTTGGAATGTATTTCTGAATCTGACTAGGTTTCCTCCTTGCCTTAGGGCCAGAGACAAACAGTAATGCATTCCACAAGTGGAAACAGGTGTCTACCTGACAATTCCGTCATATAACTGATTTTCTCATAACATTGACTTGATAAAATAAGCTAGGCAGCTACACTGATTTGGCTACAGAAATCATCACTGAGAGCACTAATTGAGACCATTAGTATAAGTTGTATATGTGGGCTTGGAAAAAATGATCTTAAAGCAAAAGTAAAAAGGAACACTGCAGCCTGTGTTGACTTCATGTTTTGCTGCAAATCAAGAAATCATAATTCTTCTTTAGTTTCAAGCAAAAAAAGAAATTAGACTGTTGCACTGTTTAATAGACACTGGGAGAGAAAGGAAGAGGAAATCCATAAATAATGTAGAGACTTTCTGAAGCAGTAATTCAGACCATCCTCATTATAAACTATTCTGCTATTACCTTGTGCAGTCTGTCTTCAAAAATTATGACCATGATCAGGATGGATATATCTCCCAGGAAGAATTTGAAAAGATAGCTGCCAGTTTTCCATTCTCATTTTGTGTAATGGCAAAGGACTGGTGAGTACCTGCTTATCAACTTTGTAGCATCTGTTTTGGGAGGGATTTGGGGGGTTTTGTGTTTAAATTGTATTTCTAACATTAGAGTGGTAAAAGCATCCTCTTCATGCCCAAACAGAAGTGAAAACGACTGACAAAAGTATTTTCTAAATGTGTTGTGAATGACATCTTCAAGGGCTTACAGCAGTGGTAACCAAGCTGATTTAGAAGGAAGAACAGAAAATAGAAAAAGAACTATTTTTTTTTAATATTTAGTATATACTACGAAAGATATTTTGTAAGATAAAGCTGTCCCTAAAAAATAGATAATTGGCAAATGTGTATTTTGATAAAATTAGGAAAATTTTTCTTAACATATTGAAGCGTAAAAAATTACAATAGTGATTATTCAGATGCTTAGTATGAAGTAGTTTTGAGATTGCATGACATATGCAGATATTCCATTTATCCTTACAGTCTGCATTTTAAATGTGTAGATAGCCTTCTGTATATTTTGGGAACAATTTTTCGCTCATTAAACTACTGCTATTATGTGAACAAAGATATATTTAATTCTCTTTATGCTTTTAACAAAATATATATCTGAAAACTTTTTTTTTTCTTTTTCAGGGAAGGTCTGATTAGCAGGGATGAAATAACAGCTTACTTTATGAGGGCTAGCTCAATCTACTCCAAATTAGGACTTGGCTTTGCTCACAACTTCCAAGAGACCACTTACTTAAGGCCTACTTTCTGTGACAACTGTGCTGGATTTGTAAGCTTACTTTTTAGTAAATTATGTTAACATTCTTTGGAATAATGCCTTTTTTCTCCCATAATCACCTTGTGTCATATACAGAAATGGATCTATGTAAAACATCAGTGAAGTTATATAGAACATCAGACTTGTGTCTGTGTAGCTGTTTAAGGTATCCTTTACATGCCTCTTGGCAGTATACTAATATCTCTTTAAACATGGATCATACCTTGGGGTCTTTGGTTGTGCACCAAACACAGTCTCAGGCAAGACTTCCAAATCCAGAGCCTTCCACCCCACGGGGCTGATAGAACTCATGTCTTTATACAGACATAACATGCCCCCTGCCTGTGGCATAGAAAGATTTAATAAAACTGACTGTCCTACCAATCTTCTGTTCAGCTGGGATCAGACAAGGGTGCTGAGATAAAAGAATTCTCCATCTACTCCAGCTCCACAATTTCTCAAGGGGGGCTATCAGATCTGCTGATGTGTTCATTAGTGACTAGATCAAAGTATTTTGCTTGAGATTGAGGAACACACATGAAATACTCTGTTTACCTTATGCTAAAGAGGTAAATAGTTCAGATTTTGACCTTACGATTAAAAGTGCAGGAAAACAAGATATTCTGCAAGTGGAGCTTTTAGTGTATTTTTATATTTGGAGGTATCAAACATGCAGAGAAATATATTAATTTGTTTGTTTGAATTTTAGCTATGGGGAGTCATTAAACAAGGATACAGATGCAAAGGTAAGGTACTTTATACTTTGTTAATTTTAAACTATAATTGATACTGAATGGCAAAAACCCCTGATCATCCTGTGATCCATTGCTGTGTCTATGGACCTATTTAATCTGACCTCTCAGAGAGGAGAAGACTGATTCAAGAATAGTACAACAGATGGTACAGAAGAAATGCAAAGATGAAGGAACTTGTAAATATCAGCTCTAATGCTTTGCAAGACATCACTGAATTTAGAAGGTTTGGGAACAGACCCTGGGGCACAAACATCAACACTCTCTGAATACTGTGCAGCACATTCCCAACATATATTTTGTACTTTTCTTCTTCATCTGCTTTCTCTGCAACTCCTACAGTCAGAAGACTGTTGTGACTGAGTATTGCCATTTTGTATTTTCATAATGAAAGGGAGTTTCAGACGTACATAGTAAAGGGATATCATTGGTCTGTTTACCAGATGTATGTTTTTACAGGTAACATACGTAGAGAACACTAAAGGTTTCATGCTTCCCAGGGAGCCAACACAGTGTGAGAGCTATCTTAGATGCTACACCAGAGCCACTGAATCATGTAAACTTTGTTTTGTTTATAGACTGCGGAATGAACTGTCACAAGCAGTGCAAAGACCTGGTTGTGATAGAGTGCAAGAGAAGACCCAAAACTTCAGTTGCAGACAGCAGCCCAACATCTGCTCTTGCATCAAGCCTCTGCCCAGTAGGAGTCAAAGAGCAATTCCATGGTAAGAAAAGATCACATTGAAAAGATCACATTAAAAAGATCAAAAGATCAAGACAATCTTTCCCTTGCTCCTTTTTTTTTTAGGCTGAGTTATACAGCATAGTTTTAGGTTTTGTTAATTAACTGCAGTGTTTTATCAACATAGAAACAAGCACCAGGTATAAGTGAGTTCGTGTCAAGTAGCACCATTGCAGTTCTAGGCTGAATAAAGATGGACTCCCTTTCTGGGAGATCTCTTGTCACACTACGCAATGTATGGTACACAAATTCCACAAAAAAAAAAGAGTAAATCTTCTGCCAGACTCTCACGAGAACTAGATGCTATGACCAGAACAGCTGACAGGTTCCCTTAATTGTCTCACCTTGTGACAAGCAGGTCTTTTTTTTTAGCACTGTTGTAACATTGACTATCTCACTGTTACAATTCTGACTCAAATTTTAATGTGGAGTTTATAAAGTCAGTTTACTTATATATTTGTGTGATAGGAAAGCCAAGATGTTGTCTTTATTTTTTCCACTTTGGTAGGTGAATCTGTAATTCCTCTCCATCCGTCCACTTTTCACAGAATCAGAAATGAAAAATCTACACCTCTCTGTTCTTTTCTCCTTGTATCAAACAAGCTGTATAAACATTTCATATTGTGTATTACCATGTAGGCTCCCAAAGGAGTAAGTGTTGTCCTTGAAAAAGATCAGGCTACTCTTGTTTTAATTTTGATGTTGATGTTCCAACTCTCTCCATATTCACTTTCTTTGAATTTCTCTCCCGCTCTTTGCCTATATCTAATATTCTTCAAATCTGCTTCCTGCCACTTGAATTATCAATCTTTTCTGTTGTACTTAATATTCATACTCCTGGATTCAGTCTTAGTTTTCCTATTAGCACTCACATCAAGCTCAGTGTGGTCAATTTCTCTTGATAACTATGTGCAGCTCTATGATTGCACCTGCAGCACTAATAACCAGCTCATGGGATGTCATGCTTATAGAGACTGAAATGTAGTGTGTGGCCTGGTCCATCACCACCCAGTACACCAGAATGTAGTACCTCTCAACACCATGTCATGTCAAAGCATGAGAATTCAGGTCTAGATTGAAGATGTACAGATGAATTGTTCATCCATATCCCCATTTAATTCTCCAGAGCCTGAAGCACCTACTGGACTGCTTGTTCTTTCCCCACATGCCTGAACATACCGTCTTACTCTGTTTTCTTCCTAACAATAGAAATTACTGAAGCAGGTCTTTTTAAAATCCTTTAATCACATCTTTTACCCATGGCTTCTAACACTGTGGGTTTGCCCTCCCCCTGTTTTTACTTTTAATTGCAAAAGTAAAAATATTTTAGGATGACATATACAAAAGCAGGGTAAAATTAAAAACCACCATTATTTCACTTTTATAAAGTGGGTAATTTGTATCTTAGAATCATAGAATCATAGAATCAGCTGGGTTGGAAGGGACCTCTGAGATTCTCAAGTCCAACCCTTGATCCAACACCACTGTGGTTACTAGACCAAGGCACTAAGTGCCACATCCAGTCTCATCTTAAAAACTCCAGGGACAGTGAATCCGCCACCTCCGTGAGCAGCCCATTCCAATAACTGATTACTCTCTCTGTAAAAAATTTCTTCCTAATATCCAACCTAAAGCTCCCCTGGCACAGCTTAAGACCGTGCCCTCTTGTCCTACTGCTGGTTGTCTGGGAGAAGAGACCAACCCCCACCTGGCTACAACCTCCTGGCAGGGAGTTGTAGAGAGTGATCAGGTCTCCCCTGAGACTCCTCTTCTCCAGGCTAAACAACCCCAGCTCCCTCAGCTTCTCCTCATAGGGCCTGTGCCCCAGTCCATTGCCAGCCTTGTTGCTCTTCTCTGGACCTGCTCCAGGACCTCAATGTCCTTCCTGAAGGGCCCAGAACTGGACACAGTACTTGAGGCATGGCCTCACCAGCCCTGAGTACAGGAGAAGAATCACTTCCCTGGTCCTGCTGTTCCTGATCCAGGCCAGGATGCCATTGGCCTTCTTGGCCACCTGGGCACAGTGCTGGCTCATGTTCAGCTTCCTGTCAATCCAAACTCCCAGGTCCCTTTCTGCCTGGCTGCTCTCCAGCCACTCTGTCCCCAGCCTGTAGCGCTGCAGGGGGTTGTTGTGGCCAAAGTGCAGGACCCGGCACTTGGTCTTGTTGAACCTCATCCCATTGGAATCAGCCCAACTCTCCAGTCTGTCCAGGTCCCTCCTGCCTTCCAGCTGATCGACACTCCCCCCCAACCTCATGTCATCTGCAAATTTGCTAATGGTACACTCAATCCCCTCATCGAAATCATGAATAAAGATATTAAACAGAACTGGGCCCAACACTGATCCCTGGGGGACACCACTGGTGACTGGCCACCAACTGGATGCAGCATCATTCCCCACCACTCTCTGGGCCCGGCCCTTCAGCCAGTTCCTAACCCAGCACAGAGTGCCCCTCTCCAAGCCGTGGGCTGCCAGCTTTTTCAGGAGTGTGCTGTGGGAGACGGTGTCAAAGGCTTTGCTGAAGTTCAGGTAGACACATCCACAGCCTTCCCCTCATCCACCAGGTGGGTCACCTGATCATAAAAGGAGATCAGGTTGGTCAGACAGGACCTGCCCTTCCTAATCCTGTGCTGGCTGGGTCTGATCTCTGTCCATCCTGTAGGTGCTGTGTGATTGCACTTAGGATGATCTGCTCCATAACCTTACCTGGCACTGAGGTCAGCCTGACCGGCCTGGAGTTTCCTGGGTCCTCTTTCCAGCCCTTTTTGTGGATGGGCGTGACATTCACCAGCTTCCAATCATCTGGGACCTCCCCAGTGAGCCAGGACTGTTGGTAGATGACGGAGAGCGGCTTGGCGAGCTCTTCCACCAGCTCTTCTCTTAAAGCTTCATGTTGTGGTAACACTGAATGAGCATCCACATTTAATCTTCCTGCCCAATCACTGATGTAAATGGTCTATATAAAACCCCTTACCCATCTCACGGTTTTTCTCTAGCTGACCTTGATGGCACACCTGTTTTCTTCTTACTGATCCACATTTATCTTACCAACACAGGGCAAAAAGTTGTTCCAGGAGACACAACATTGAGAAACTTCTAACGACACCTATTTTGGAGAGCAATGAATGTAAAAATCAATAAGGAATAAATGTTGTTTTATTTATTAAAATGTTTTATTACTATGCCTCCTGTTTCTCCTTTCCTGGGATGAGACCTTGCCTCAGTTTACTGTATATATTTTATTAAAGGACAAGAAGAAGGATCATTCACCTTTCCTAACGGGGAAGTAGTGGAACACAGTGAAGGCAGCAAGGACCGAACCATTATGCTCATGGGTTCCTCGGCTCAGAAAATCTCAGTGAGACTGAAACCTGCTGTGGTTCATAAAGGTACACAGACTGATCCTGTACTGCTGGCTGGTGATGTATCTCGTAAGCGGAGAGAGAAGAAAGAACATAGGATGCCAGAAAATCCTTATCTCCAGACAACTCCACTATCCACATTTCCAAGCCCACTTCTAGGCCGCAAAAAGGCATTTGTTAAATGGGAAAACAAGGACGCCAGCCAGAAAATGAAGGAGGAGCATCACAGCTGTAAACCCTCATACCAGGAACTTGAGCAGGTACATACATAATGAAACAAATTCTATTTTACATAACAGTACCATCAAATGATTGGAGGGTATAGGGGAGGGGCTGGGTGGGAAGGTGTCACCTTACTCCAGTGTAATTAATTGCCAATTTAATTGAAATTAAACAACCCATGAATAGCACTGTAAATTCTCAGCCTCTTTAAACTCTAGCAATACTTTACTTCAATTATAAATTTTAGCACTAATATAGGGCTTAAGGAATAAATTTTTAAGCCCTTGTTATGATCATGCTGATCCCTGTCAGTTTTGGAATGTAAACATAATCCAATCACTAAGGATAGGATGTTACTCCATAAAACGAGGAACATAGTTCTGAATTTCTTCCTGGTTTTGCTGGCCTCTGCTCCCCTACGTGACTGAATATATAGGGCTGGGAGGGCAGGCAACTCTGCTTTTGTTCAACTGACAAGTGTAAGTCACCAAGACATTTTGCTGTGTGAACAGACGTGATGCTTCTTGGTAGATTTCACCTTCATCAGCCCAGTTTTGTCTCATCTTACTCTACAAGAGATCTGACAAAGTAGCTATTCATAAGACTGTGTCACCTCAAATTTGGTCCAAATTCAGGTTTGTAGAAACAACACCTGCCAGACAGATTAAGGAGACTATCACAATATCAACAATGCAACTGATGTATGGATCCAGCCATAATTATGAGGAACAGTCAGACTTATTTTCATACTTTACTCATTACTTACTACTATTCTGTGAACAACCAACATGGAAACAGTCCAACAGGACTACACCCTGATCTTTGAATGATCAGTATAACTTTCAAAATATCCTTTGCTGTTGTTCAAGTGAATTAATCTTTTATGAAAGACGAATGGTTTATTAAGACAGAGGTTAGGTCAAGAATCTTCCAACACAGACCACTTCCCTTTCAATCAACAGTATATTCAATATAACAAGGATGTGAAGCATGGACACACTTATAAAAACTCATTCTTTAAAATGTCCCGCTCCTACGAGTCCCACAATTTACACTTGACCTTGCTCCCTCAGCAGATCCCGACCTCAATTACTAAACAGCAGATGATGTTATAAATTAACAGCTTAGACTGTGGTACATCAATTTCTGCATTAGTAGAGTGGTAAAGTGTGAGCTGTGTTGTTGTTTCCCCTAGACTACTGCTGTTATGACAGGAGCAGGGGAGGGTGGATAAATGCAGGCTGTGGACATGGATACCTGCTGCTGGGAAGTTGTAACAGGATACACAGAAGACAGACCAGTGACTGTGGAAATGTTCAAATGAGTTTCTGGTTCTGTTCCCCTGATAAGAGCTATACCAACTTCTGTTTATGGCAGTCAACCTAAATATACAACCAGACATCCTGAAACAAATGCAAAATGAAATACAATTCTCTATTTTTTGTTTGTTTAGGAAAGAAATATTCTAAAGGCAGACAATGAAGGTTTGAAGATCCAACTGGAACAGGCACATAAAAAAATTGAATCTCTCACAATCCAGAGAAGAAACCACGTAGTTGACAGTCTACAACACAGAGACTGCTCCTAGCAGATGAAAATCTTCTGCAGAAGAATGTAAGACTGAAGGAGGGGCTATGATAAAGCTGCTTTACCAAGTGAACTGGAGAGAGAGTCTGAAGGATGTTAAGCAGAAATGTTCTCTTCACTCAACACATTTCCCTATTAAACATACATTCCTAAACACAAAAATCCATTCCTTTGACTTTTTAAGGTAATTTAGCATTATTTGTGCAATGAAAATAGTACCTTCTGGGTTTGCTTTTAAAAGGAGTGCGAGTGTTGCTGAAGTCCCTGTTCATGTTGAAGACCACATGGATTCCCCAGTGACTTGGCTGCCAGCAGCACACCTTAAGTCTACAAGTGTTCTGACAAAGTAGCTGTTCATAAGACTGTGTCACCTCAAATTTAGCCCAAAATCAGTTTTGTAGAAAATAAATGTTCAATAAAGCTGAGGAAGTAAAGCTGTAGAAATACTACATTAAGAGAAACAGTTCCTTCTCACCGGGGCTGAAACCAATTAAAATCATGAACTGTCACCTTTATTTCCAAAGCTTAACAAGAACATTAAAATAAGTAGTTAAGCTAATGATATTTGATTGAGTCTTAAACTTTAAGATAAACTGACAATTTTTTTAAACCTCTTTCAGAGCTTTAGAAGTTCTGCTGCTCAAACACTTACCTTTATTAAGGTAAAATAATTGAGACTAGAGACTCGACTTTGAATACTGCTTCCATTTTTGCATTCCGTGCCATGACCTGGCTTATTTGGCTTAAGGGATAAGTTCTTGTCCCCATACAGTTGATATGGGACAAGGTTGATTATTTTTCTCTCACGTTAAAGTGGATGCCATGGTTGAGTAGAACCTTTAGACCATAATACAAGTGAAACTGTAGAGTAATCCCAGTGCAACAGCTACTGTATTCCAGAGCTCCTAACAAGGTTTCTCCGTTTTCTCTCTCCTAGATTTCACATGCACTTTACATAGAGTCAAGATGAAGCGTGCTGTTATGTCTGTAAATTTTGTATAGTAAAAGGTGTGAGGGAAGTAATTTAAAGATGCAAAGTGTACATATTGTTAAGAAACAACAAAAGTGTCTTTCAAGTTACTGATAAATCTACTTGTCAGAACAGCCAAATTTAAAATTGCATTTGCATTTCAAGAGAATCTGTACACTTACAGTTGTATAAAACTTGCTTGCATTTATCAGAGATTTGTCATCACACGTATAAGCATCAGAAACAAAGTCCACTTAATGCTCCTCAAAACTCCTGTTACCAAGTCCTTCATAGATTAAAATTTAGTCAACCTATAACAATAGCATGTGTGCTTTGTGTTCAAATGTATAATATGTATAAATATACATTCCATTCACAATTTACAGTCACAATTAAGTACATGAATGCTGCATTTATAAAGAAAGTTAATTTGAAACTACCTGCCCGTTTAGTGATTCTTGATCTGAAGAAGAGATTGGATTGTGCTTGCAACTCCATGTATAAGTAAAAACAAATGGATGGAAAGAGTAGTAGTAGTAGATTTTCTGTTACATTACTGTAAATAACTGAAATGCATAGGAAAAAACCAGAAGCTCTGAAGATTGTGCAGCTTTTTTCCTTCCTCATACACTAAACCTGAACTATTAACAGTAACATGGAATTGCACTTTGATCAGTAAAGCAATCAGAATGGCTTTCAGGTCATGCCTGCAAACTTGGTTTGCCCATTTTCTGTAAGCTTCTTGATTTTGTCCTCTATTCAGGGAACTACAGCAAGGTGTATTTCTAATAGGCATTTAGCAAATAAAAGTCTCTTTCTGCAATAATTGAGATAAAAGTTGAATATATTTTCACATATTTCAAAAATACTCCAAAAGAGCAGATAAGACTCATAAATCTTGTGCAGCCAAGGTAAATGTTCACTTGTGGTCTAAACTCTAGATTCTGATTGAATTCTTGTGTATGCATATACTTTGTCTATGATTGAAGGTGGAGATCATGAACAAAACCTCTTGTTTAAAAGAAAAATTCTCTAACATCAGCAGCTGACCCAAAGGCTACTGTGTTACTAGGTAGAGTATTTAATACTCAAAATTGAGTTCTGACCATAGACTTGTACAGTCTTAAGTGCTAACGATGTTTTTCTGTTGTCTTCTTGTTCAGCCTGAATAACTTAAAAGAGATCTGTCTGCAGGAATGTCTTAGAAAACAAGTGTGCTGAAAAATTCCTGCTGCAAAGAAGTCAGTTGATATCTGGAGAATTTCAGAGCTCTCTAAGTACCTTCAGGCTCTCTGTTTGCCCAAAGCCATTTACAGTTTTTTCTCCCTCTCTTGTATTTTTTTTTTAAATGGTGTGAGCCCTTTCTTTTGAGACTTCCTTTTTCCTGCATGAAGGACTAATAGTGGAACCTAACCACAGGGAAACTGTTAAAACTGACAAAGCTACCAACAAAAATCACTTGCATCGGTGTTAATCTTCAAGGTGCTTTATGTTAGGAAAAAAAGATACAATTAAAAGTGCTGTTTAAAAGTCATGGTAGCAAACACTGATATTGAAATTTATCTTGTCATGGCTAATTTAAATGAAAAATTCACCTTTTTCCTTCTCCAGGTTCAGCTGCACATACAAGAAGACAGAAAGAATAAGCACCAGTCCCCCGTCCCCCATTTACTTTTTAGGCGTGCATTCTGGTAATTTAAAGTAAATAGACTGAGTAATACCACAATTAACAAAGCAGGGCTACTGTTCATATTCAGGTTAAACACAACCACTTTTACATTAGCTTATATATGTTTTTGGAACTATGTGTTTGTTCAGTAGCATCTGTTATTTTGTTATAATTGATCTCTATGGCAACTAGAAAAAGTTAAAATGCTGTCTGAGAAGATTGAAAATGTACAGATTGTAAAGATTTTATATAAACTGTAAGATTTTGGTTCAATATTTATAATAGAAAAAAAATTAAAATTGGATTTTGTGCCTCTGACTTTGTATCTCAGAGAAATCTATACAACCAATATTCATCTTTCTTGACTGTCACCTGAGCCCCTTCTACAGGATTAACCAAGTACCAGAGTATCTAGTCCAGATTCACCTTCTACAAGCCTTGGAACATTGCCAGAGAAAACTTAGGAAGCTAGGTATTTGCAGATAATTCTTTTGGTATTTTAGTGGTTGACACAGTATAGACACTGTTTTGGTACTCACTATTTCAAGTATTACAAAGCATCAGTCTTTATTATCACTCACTTTATTATCTCTCACTTCTGTTGAGAATGCTAATTTTGAACAGATTTCACAGCACGAAAGCCAAGTTTAAGCAAGGCTTCTGTTGTGTCTGCTAATGCTGCCTATTCCACAAGGCAGCGCTGTAGCACTCTAAAGACTTGCTACTCTTTACCTTGTAGTAAAACATCTTATCTTAAATGTGTGGGATAACAAACATTCATTCAGTTATCTTCAATCATATGAGGGATGTGAGGGAAGGGGAGAAGTGCAACTCCTATATATATGGGTAAATGCTCTACAGTCTTGCACATACAAAACAAGTTGAGGTTTTCTTCATAATTACAGAAACTAAAAAAAAACAACTTCAGAAGTAATTGGAGACTATTTCCTTAGTTTACGTAAAGACAAAAGTAATGATCATATAGACCACATAGATATAGATCATGTATTTTTTTTTTTACTAAGATAAAATTTAACTGAGATTCCTTAGTAATCCCAGACAATGTGATAGGGATATACTTGTGATATAACCTGCCTGTTAAACTTGTCCTACATAGTTATCTACAGCCTTCTCCATTTTGGTCAATATATACCTGTTATTTTTCATTACCATAAACTTGTAAATCACCAGCAGAAATTCTTCCTTACAAACACAGGAGGAACATACGATCGTGGATCCAAATCACGCTACACAGATGATGCAACTAACTTCAAATACAGTGCTTTATTCCTCAGTGTTTACAGCTGTTAACAAAAGTGTCTCTCTCAATTCCTGAAAAAAATCCCCAACCTATTTTTCAGGTCTTGAACAAGACAGTGTTCATCTAGGTATTCACTAAGTGTGACTAAACACAAAAATACTCACAAACATATATATGAAAATCTTTTACTCACAACGGAATTTTTGAAAATACTTTTTTCCAAGACAAACAAAACTTGAGGTTGAAATCAATTATTCTCATGGTGTTATTGCATCATTTGATAAACTAAAAGCATACATTCTGACAAAAGAGGACAGCAAAGGATACCTCTATGAAATGTGGTGGTGCTTACTTTAGTTTTCAACTCCTGACTTCAAATTTAAAATTATTTAAGAAAAACTGAAATTTTCTTTTTTAAGAAAAAAAATCTTAACCTATTTAAATGTCCATCTTTTACATGGTTTACACACATATAATTGAAATATGATATTGAAATAATTTAACTGTTAGAATTCAAATGGGTATGGACCTGGTTCACTCGACGATTTACTTCATTCAGAACTGTCCTGCCTACTACAAACAAGATGAACTGATGAGTGTAAAAATACCAACGCACATGCACCTTCACATTTACAACAATTCAACTAAACTGGTGCACCTTTGCATCCTAAGACTAACAAAATCTTTAAGCATAGAGAAGTAGTTTGATTTTCCTTGTGTATTTCCCTGGTGAAGCAACATGCTTGACTATTGATTACTTGTAACAAAAAGTAACATTGGGATGAGCAAACAGAATTTTCTCTTAAGGTTTTGGTAGTTAAAAACTACTATCCATTCTTTTGCTGACCAGTACTTCAAGGCCAGCAGTCTCACTTGGTATGTCATCAGTTTCTGAGCTATTCCAGAGTATTAAGCAAAAACCATGCTCAAAATCAAGAGAACCAGTACTATGTTCCCATGTGACCCATGAGGGTCTCCCCATAAAAACTGCAGAGGCTGCCAAGGGCTTTAGGCCACAAAGGAGCATAGGAAAAAAAAACCAGCAAAGGAACTATATTGCTAGCAGTTGGGTGACATTTAGCCATTATTGCAAAAGTTCACATCCAAGCTAACATGTTCAAGCCAGGAAAACTCCTGCCTCTTTTTGTCAGGCACCTGCTGTAACCCTAAAGCCTGGGTAAGGTCATATCTATCACATTAGAAGCAGCATTCTCAGGCAAACTATGATCAGAGAGGACATAACAGGCAAAAAACTTTTGAAGGTTATCTGAATTAAAATTTCAAATTAAAAAGTTGGTGATGGATAGTTAATAAAAACTGCACAGGTTTTTGAAAGAGATAATAATTTGATTTTGAACAGAGCTTTACATTCATGCATAAAGCCGGCAATGAAACAGGACATGATGCATGTGTTTATGAAGGTAAAAAAAAAAATCTTTAAAGCATACCAATGGACTCCAATAGGAAATTTGTGCAGAAAGAACTTGTAACTGTGAAACATAAACCCAAAATCAAATCCTAAAGTTCAACCTGCAGTTAAGCCTATAGCTACAGGTGCTTCAAGGCTGCCACATTATTTAATCAACAGATACCCCCAGGCTTATCAGATGCCTTTCTGAATCTCTCTGTAGTAAACTGACCCTGATAAATGTTGTCATGAGTATGTACTCAGGCATCATCCCCCTGTTCCACCTCTGTTGTCAGGAGAGGCCTCACAGCAGGGGAGGAGATCTAAAAGTCACTGGACAGCAGAAACTGTCTTCTTTAAGTGACAGCTCTAAATTTCTGTCTACATATATTTACAGCCATAATTGTGTGACAGCTAACTCCTTCTAGAGTAACACTGAACGAGGGAGAAGGCACCCATACTGTATCAAGACAGAGATTCTTTCAGATTGGCAGAGTGAGAGAGAGAAATCACTGAGGAAGGCTGACTGCTGTATGAGATGTCATTAACTGGGCAGTTTGTGACTCCCAAACACAGAGCAGACAGGGGAGGAAAAAAAAAAAAGATGGGAGAAGAAGAAATGGTATGATTTTTCTTAAGAAGCTCAGCTTATTCAAACTTTATGTCTCAAGGCTGATTCAGAATTCTTACCACATGAATTCTTACCACACATGATGGCTGCAGGTTTTCTGCCCAATCTGGTCTTAAAATACTTTCATGAAATGCCAATAAAATGGAATAAGACCCTATCAAAACTCACCATGATTCTGAGTTTACAGTACATGTTCAGACCTTCAAATAGTCTCTAATACATTATGACCATAAAAAACAATCTGATTTTATTAGTTTCTGTAAGAGTATTAATTCAGAATGTTAATTTAATGTGAAGTTCTGGAAGAATAATCCAATCTAACTGAATAATTTTGACCAAAGCCTTAAGGATTTCAACATTTGAAATTAAAATTCACTTGCATGTCCCACATGAAAACTAGATGCAGAGAAAAAGCCTGAAAACATTCTAGAGTCTTTTAAAAGTGGTTTCATCTGGTTCTTTGGCCTATTTTGTTGGGTTTTTTTACACAGCATTTTGGAGCAGGGGAGTAGATATGCAACATGCAATAACTAGAGAAGTCTGAACATTAGTATATTTTTGTTTGTTTAGAAAGGGTTTTATTCAGTTTTCTGAGGCTTATTTTAAATAAAATGACATAAAAAACACCATATAAGCAATATGAAAAACAAGGACTTTAGTCATCACATTTTAGTATAAAAGCTCTGTTAACTAAAAGGACTCAATGAGAACATCAGTTGGTCTAATGCAATGATTCATATGGTCATACTTAATTCTAACCTAAGCCCAAATCAACATACCTAATGTCTAATAGCAGTAAACACCACCACTATATTTTGCCAGTTATTCTGTTAAGATTTACAGTACTTTAGTATCTTCGGTATCCTCCTCTTCCACCATATGGATCACTATAGCCTCCCCTGCCACCATAACCTCCCCTGCCACCTTGGAAGCCACCTCCACCTTGGAAGCCACCTCCACCCTGGAAGCCACCTCCACCCTGGAAGCCACCTCCACCTCTCCCACCACCTCGGAAACCTCCACCTCCTCCTCCTCTACCCCCTCCACCCCCCCAGTTGCCCCTTCCACCACCACCACCACCTCCCCAGCCACCTCTTCCACCACCTTCTTGTCTTTTTTGCCACGGAGGCATTTCAGGAGGAGGTGGTTCAATCTCTGTTGGTCTGCCTCCACGATCCGGTACTCTCCCCATCAGAACCTATATGGAAAAATAGGTCATTTCGAGTTAAAAAATAGTATTAATAACTTGAAGAGACATTGGATTCTTCTGCTATGGACAGAAAACCACTTCCAGCTCTTTTAAGGAAATATGGCCTCTCAGTGAGATGCTTGACAGCAGAATCACTATTCCCTGTGCTTGTAACACCACAACAGAGCTTTGAAAGTGTTCTCATTTTCCACCTATAAACAACGTAACAGCTAGCTAGCTCATATTATTTTTGTGACATTTTTATGAAGAACACTACACACAGGTGAAGTATTAGTATTGCAATAAGCAATGTACATCATTCATACATAATACATATGAATACCCAAATATATATATTCATATAGAAATGATTCCTTATGATGTGGCTCTGCTGCTTAACTCTCAAAGTTCAAGTTCAAACCTAATCAGCTGGCAAAAAACCAGATTGTCAAACTAATGTGCAACTCTCAAAGGAGTGGGTATTAGCATGAAATAAGAGAGACTGTACTGGACAAAGTTACATGAAATGTTAAGTTGAAAAACAAAGAGGTATCTGAGTAGGGGTTTTTGTTGTTGTTTTCATATTTTCTAAACTGTGTGATTAATGTTTACATTCTCTGGTCAGTCCCAGGCACTCAAACTAAAGTCCTCTCAAGAAAGAAAACAACTTTCTCTGAGATCCTAAAATACTTAAGACATTTCAGTGTCTTTCGGTTCAAAACATATTAAAGGGTATCTAAATGAGGCAGAAAACTTTAGAAAAATCTGTAAATACAGGATTAATAAAGCAGGTTTAGTCATCTTTTGAATGTCATTGCTTGCAAGCTTCAGCTTTTATCACACACAAGAAAGGAGTACCATGTTGATTTATTACTGTAGCCAAACCAAATAATTTTATTTTGCAGGAAAATGACATTTCTACCAAAGTTTTTGTGATTTATAATACACTGATGAACTAAGAATGCTGGTTTGCAAACCAAACAACACAGTCCTGACAACAGGTAGCCCAGGAACTGATACCAGAAATACTGACACATACCCTTAAACTTGAGGGTGCAGTTCCACTGAACTCAGGAGGTCATTTACAAACAAACCCCCCTGCACACGCGCACACATGAACACCCCCACCACTGTTCCTTCTCATCCACACCACTGTTTCATCCTGTTGCATGACTGACTGTGTAGCAAGATAAAAAAAGAAGTTGCTGCAACATTCACTGGAATACTGCAAACCTTCTTAACTGGAAAAAATGATATGAAAATGCTAAGCAAAGGATATAGTTCCGGAATTACTTTTGATAGGTCTGTAAACTCCCATGTCCTTTTATCACATCCCAGAAACAAAAAGTATACCTTGTTGATAGCACAGACGGTATTTTCCCGTGTTGAACCACTACTTGTTCTTATGATCTTGGATAAATCTTCTCGAGCAGCAAGCAGGTGAGCTAATGTAATAGTTGACTTGGGAGATAATGCATAGCGCTTGGGCTGATAGATACGTGCAATTTCATCTGTTTTTACCTAAATGATAAAATCAAACACAACTTACTTGCTATCCATAAAACACACCAATTTACTGTAAACCATGTACTGCTCTCAGTAAATTTCAATCTGAACATGAGGTATAGCTTTTGTAAATATAGGATTACCTTACAAAATACAGTACCAGTTATTTTACCAATTCTCTTCATATTGGTGGAGCTATTAGACAAAAAGTACTGCTGATTATGTATAATTGATGCTGAAACTTAGCATCATTATAAGAGAAACTCCTCTATCCACTGGCATAAAACAGATACTTTAATGTCTTCCAACATGTCTACAGATTAAAACTTAAGAGTCCACACTGCTCTCTCAAGAGCTTTACATAACCATATTTAAGAGATCACTTCTAAATGTGATGTTAAGAGCGTAGTTTCAAAGTAAGGTAAATTTGTGGAAACTTGAAAATGTATTAATGCAGCAAAATACTTGTGCAAGCCATGAAAAAGTGAGACCGAGAAGGGCAGAAAATAAGATTTTTTCAGGCATACTTTGAAAAAAGTTTGTTTAGCGAAAAAGAAAAATAAATACACTTTCTGGGAACATCTAGAATAATCTTCAGAGCAAAAAAACCATTTGATCTTGGCTAGACCAGACAACAGGTGCTGTTCCTTTGACTTGACTGTTTTGCTAGGTAATTACTGCACCATTTATGGACTCATTTCAGTCTGCAAACTTACCCCTCTTGGGGACTGAACAAGTTAAAAAAATAAAGACTAAAAATGCCACACCATCCAAATCAGAGAAACGTATCAATACCTATTTAGAGGTGGGGAAAATGGCAAGCTAATAAATAAATTAAAAAAGACAACAATTTGCCTCTTGGCTTAAAAAAAATAAATCCAAAGTATATCAATGCCAAAACATATTCCATCCCCAAAACTGTCTTGAAGAAGTCATGAACAAATATTCCTGCAACATGAATAGGGGAAAAAAAAAAGATTAAAAATAATATGTAATTTTGAATTAATATGTAACCTTTTTATTTCTGTAACTGCACATATTTCACATCAATAGTCTTAAAAAGACAGAAAAATGAATAATGTGACTACTTTATCATCATTAAAAAGCTCTTTAAACTATTTTTCTGTTGCAAAAGTGCATTCATTGTTTTTCACATTGTTTGAATGGAACAATAGCAAGTGACTCAAATTTTAGTCTGCTTAAGTTAGTCATCAGTTAACATCACCTATATTTTAGAAGTATCCTTTACATTTGAAGATACATAATTGTCTTGGTACAGCTGTAAGGAAGTTATGCACGTAGGAACAACTCCTGGTTTCTGTGAACTAAATGCCCCCCTCTTCCTTTCTTGCAGCATAAAAGCATTCACAACCCTGTCAGAAAATACATAGTGAGCCATTCCAAAAAAGCACAGCAGCATCTAGACTCAGTCTAGACTCATCTAGACTTTAGTATGCATGTGTCAATGACAAATTGTAACACCACGAAGACTTGTAACAATCCATACTTTCAGTAAGCTTTTCAAGTTTTAAGGTTTAACCACCTTAAGCATTCTACCTTTGGAAGGAAAGCTGATCTCGCAACTCATGAGCAAAAACATCTGTCTCCAGCTTCTCACATGTATATTCATCAAATTACAAACCTGGTGTATCTTATCTCTCCATTCTTTTGGAGAGAAACAAGATCTATTTCTAGATCAGAAATATCAGACTATCATGACTATTTTTTAATATACAGTTTTAGGAAATAGTACAAATGAAATGATCACAATTAAAATGATACCAGCAGGGCAAATCCAGGGAGCGCTTTGGAATTTTTAGCGACCTGAAAGATTAAAGTAATTGTGTGATTGTCTCACACAAGCTGCTATTCAAACAACCTGTTCAACCAACCAGCTGTTCACTCAGTAGCACTGAATGCAAGATAGGCAGCAGTTACTGTAATTTCAGTGACTTTATGAGCAGTCACTTTTTGCACCCGATCTCTGTTAAGGCCCAGTGTTTGTCTTCCTTTTGTATCTGCATGAGAAATGCTGAAGTTCCCTCCTAATTTACATGATAGGAGGGGGTTAGATATAGAAAAGAAAAAAGGGAGATTCAAACTTATTAAAGTGAGAAACCCCAACAGAGGATGCTAGAATGTCTAACTGTGCAGCTATAAGCAGTCAAAGAGAATGGACTGTACCATCTGATTAAATCCTTCCCCTTCCTCAATACCTAGGATTTGAATATTACAACCCAAGATGAGAGGCTGGAAAAAAGACAACAGTAATGAAGTGTATTTACATGGTATGCATATTCTGTAGGAAGACCAGGGAACTGTAGCCGACTCCCACCCACAGGAAGCGAAGACAACTTTAATTTACCTTTGCTCTATCAGACCAGCCAAAAGATTGTACAGTCACATCGAGCCTCTTCATTAACATGCGTCGTCGACATTCGTACTCACTCCGAAGAGCATCATTGATTTTTTCCAATCTTTTCTGCAGTGTTACAATAAAAAAATTCAAACACTCAAATATATAAAGTTATAGAAGTTAATTCAAAGTTAACCCCATTCATCAAGTAAGATGTTTATTCCTAGGTGACCACTATAAACTACATTATATAGATGCTACTATATAATCCAACAGTAGTATGTATATAGAAAACATTTCGAAAGTTAATAATGGATGAATCAACACAAGGTCTGTTTTATAATGTTAATTCTGGAAGTATTTGATTATCATAGTTAATACTTAGCAATTGAATTTTAATACTTAGCAACAGAACAGTGACTACAAAATAGGCAAAGTTAAATGAAGCTGTATGCATTAATTTTGAACATCCTGTTAAATACTGAAAATAAATGGAGAAACTTTTCTTTACCACTTGGTCAGAATTCAGAGGTTTTGTTAGCAGTGATTTCCCCACATGTTTGTTTTGAACTTTTGCAAGAATGTCCTTTATCTGAAACAAAACACATGCATCTCAGAACACAAATGATATTTAGATTTATTTCAGCCCAATTCTTCACAATCACATTTTGCTACTCGTAAGATCAAACACAGCAAATCTGTTTTAGCAGACTCACAAAAGCAGGTACATATCTTCTGGCTTATGATCCATTATAAAAAGAAGATTTCCTGAAGACTTGCATAAAATTACCAACCTCTACACAAAAATATTTTATGTCATGTTGCTTCTCCTGATAATAGAACAAAGCTATACAGCAAATTTATCAAATGGATATAGAAAGTAGGACTAGTTAAATTACTCGTTTTACACAGTACCAAATGTTCTAACTACAACAACTGGAAGCTAGCAGTTCTGTTGCAAAATGCTAGACGGGGCTACAAAATCTGGTGACGGGTGCTAGTAAGAAAGGCAGTAGAGATGATATGTATGCAGTCATTCTCTCAAATTTTGCTCTAATCCTATAATTGGCTGCAGCTAACATTATGTTTAAGACTTTTGCATTCACTCCAAATCAACCTTGCTTATACTTCTTCCATTAGCTCTTGCCCTGAGCAATCCCATCCAGAATGCTCTCTCTGCCTCCCAAACACCACTGCATTCTCCTCTCTCATTACAAGAAACATCTACCTCCTCTTCTTGAGTGAACTTCCTTTGGTACAGCTCTTCTAAAACCATTACCACGAATGCCTGCAACACTTGTACGTATCTTGCCAGCCAATTGATTTTTCAGCTGGAGTAGACTGCATGCATAATACTGTTCCGGCAAGTTTCGTATACAGTCTGATGGGGAGAAGAACTACATCTTCATTTGTTTTAGTAAACAGAATCATAGAATAGAATCATAGAATCAACCGTGTTGGAAAAGACCTCTGAGATCACCAAGTCCAACCCCTGATCCAACACCACTGTGGTTACTAGACCATGGCACTAAGTGCCACATCCAGTCTCATCTTAAAAACTCCAGGGACAGTGAATCCACCACTTCCCTGGGCAGCCAATTCCAATATCTGATTACTGTCTCCGTAAAAAATTTCTTCCTAATATCCAACCTAAAGCTCCCCTGGCACAGCTTAAGACCGTGCCCTCTTGTCCTACTGCTGGTTGTCTGGGAGAAGAGACCAACCCCCACCTGGCTACAACCTCCTGGCAGGGAGTTGTAGAGAGTGATCAGGTCTCCCCTGAGACTCCTCTTCTCCAGGCTAAACAACCCCAGCTCCCTCAGCCTCTCCTTACAGGGCCTGTGCCCCAGTCCATTGCCAGCCTTGTTGCTCTTCTCTGGACCTGCTCCAGCACCTCAATGTCCTTCCTGAAGGGTCCAGAACTGGATACAGTACTTGAGGCATGGCCTCACCAGCCCTGAGTACAGGAGAAGAATCACTCCCCTGGTCCTGCTGGCCACACTGTTCCTGATCCAGGCCAGGATGCCATTGGCCTTCTTGGCCACCTGGGCACACTGCTGGCTCATGTTCAGCTTCCTGTCAATCCAAACTCCCAGGTCCCTTTGTGCCTGGCTGCTCTCCAGCCACTCTGTCCCCAGCCTGTAGCGCTGCAGGGGGTTGTTGTGGCCTAAGTGGAGGACCTGGCACTTCACCTTGTTGAACCTCATCTCATTGGAATCAGCCCATCTCTCCAGCTTGTCCAGGTCCCTCTGAAGAGCCCTCCTGCCTTCCAGCAGATCAACACTCCCTCCCATCTTGGTGTCATCTTGCAAATTTGCTAATGGTACACTCAATCCCCTCGTCCAGATCATCAGTAAAGACATTAAACAGGACTGGGCCCAACACTGATCCCTGGGGGACATCACTGGTGACCGGCTGCCAACTGGATGCAGCACCGTTCACCACCACTCTCTGGGCCCGGCCCTCCAGCCAGTTCCTAACCCAGCACAGAGTGCCCCTGTCCAAGCTGTGGGCTGCCAGCTTTTTCAGGAGTAAGCTATGGGAGAAAAATTATAATTATGGGGAATCAAGTAAAACAAGACTAAAACTAGTGTTAATTTTCTTTTATATGTCAAAAGAAGGATTAAGGTAGTGCATGATCTACAGTAAAACCTGTAGCTTGGGAGAGCCATTAGATACATCTGCAAGAATTATAAGACTTCATGTAGGCACACAGGCATTTACATTACATTTATCATAAAGGTATGGTTCAAAGCTCAGTTTTGAGCTCCATATACTACAGAAATATCATCCCCAGTGATTGCTAAACTAAGGTGTACATATTTTGTTATTTTACATCACCTCTGGGCAGCACTAACAAGTTAAAAACACAATACCTCAGGAAAAAATATTGTGCAGTGTGCAAATTATGGCAAAACAGTATTTTGACTCCAGCAGAAAAGATGGCTTAGTAGTATCTGAAAAGCAGTCATCTAATTATTGTAATATTCCCTGCTGTTATATTCCATTCGTATAAAAACCCACATTAAAATAAGAGGTAAAGTTCAGTTCCATTTACTCTACTGATGCCCAATACTCCTCTTTCTCTGATAATTTTTGCTTCTCTACAACCTTTATTTTCTTTACAAAAAGCACTCCAGGGTTGTCTGTCCATCTCCTAAATGTAGCCAACTTTTTTTTGATTTTGCTGAAGCACGTACATGGTGCCTCTCATATTCCACTCCAAAATTCAAATGCACCTAAGTGCAAACCTTTTTTGAATTTATACAAATGTCTGAAGAATCAAAATCTAAAGTTAATAATCAACAATAAAACAAGATCAGTATGACAGCAAGAGATGAAGAAATCAGTAATGAGTATAGAAGAAGGAATGAACAGCAGACGAATTAAAAATTCTACTGGGTAAGAAGTGTCTATCCATGTACGATTAAGGTCAGAAATATAACCTCAGAAGTTCTAATGAGCTGAAAAGAAGACAGTCTTATCAACATGAGACTGGTTGCTGGAACAAAAAACCAACACAACAAAACAAAAACAAATCCTCAATGTAATTTGCAGCTAGAATGTAAAAAAAGATCTAAAGACCAGTGATGCTGAATATTATCTAAAGATTAGAATTACTGCAAGTCACTGAGCTCCACATACAAAAGCCATACATTGTGCCATCACAGATCTATCAGCACTGCATACTCCTGATTCCTATAGATTGAAAAATTAAAGGAAGTTTAGAAAGAACAATTAAGGAAGATAATAAATGAAAATCGGAAGTAAAAGAAACAAGACCAGCTAAATAAAACAATCCTTTATTGACTGAGAACTACCCCCAAATTTCTGCAATCTCTTCTTTTCAAGTTAAAGAGAATACCTATGTAATTTTTCTCCAGTACTGGTTTACTAATCAAGGAGCAGCTAAGGAAGAATCTTTTCACTGGTGAACTTGTCCATGTTTGTGACACACTGTAAAGTCATACCCAGATTACTGAACCTCCACTTTACTCCTCACTCCCACCAGCAGGCTCATGGGGAAATCCTATTACTATAACAGTGAAATAAGCTGAGCTGCCTTACAGCTGCAGAATACATTGTCCAGCCTTGACTGGTGACAGAGCTATGAGCACAAGGACTTTGACATACACTTGTCTGCCAGAGGACAAGAATACAATAAATATGAGAATCTACGCTATAAACCACATTCCCAAACATGACAGTTGCCCTAGATTAAGAAGGATAAGCGTGAGTTTAAAAAAACCCACCACAATACCAAAAGCAGCACCCAGATAAAAGAGCAGTGAAAAAATACTCAAAGAAATGCAAAACAAATTGTCACAGCCAAATCATCCTCAAGTTTTCACACATTCAGCTGTAAAAAAGCAAACCAAATAATTAAAACTAGATGGAGATGAGTATACTTGACTATTCGACATACTGTGTAATCAATGACCTTGGTAACACTAAATATTTATGAAATTGCTTTGGAAGTTCACACACTCTCTAAAAATTGAATGAAAACAAATCAGCTGTTGGATCTGTTTGAGACAAAAATACCAACTTCAAAATCTGCTATATAAAAATACAGTTATTCTACTGTTATCAAAAAAAGCATATCTTTATGTATTGAACATGACATTTTTCACTTGTTTGTAATTTTGTATTCCTTTAAAAGCATTTAGCTCACATTTAATTATCATGTTCAATATATTTATTAATTATCATTATCCACTGTCAAAACACAGTAATTTTTGTTTAACACCTTTTGCACAGATAATCATGTATACATGCACCTCCAGGGTTTCTAAGATTTTGAAAAATCCTGACCTGGGGAGAGGTATAATTTTATTAGTTTAAGTTAAACTATTAACATTTTAAGGAAAGAATATTGTCCTAATTAGTCATAAGGTGTACTGCACAATTGCAGGAAGATCACCTAAAATCACAAAATAATTTTAACCATCCTCTGCCTCTCTTCCATATACCTGCAGATAACTGCAGTATTTATCTAACTTTAAATACATTTTTGTTTGACCTTTATATCTGATGAACAGGACAACTCTTTTGTTTTGTTCCCTGAAACTACGTAATAAACTACGTAAATACTCCACTGTACAGGCATCATTACATCTGTAAAATTACTACACACCAACAGTTAAAAGCAACATATTAATTTAAATATTAACAAATTCTAGGAAATGTACCCAAGTATTTTAAAAAGCATTCTTCTCATACTTCACTTAAATGTTATTTTAGCTTAGTTTTGATTTAGTTTCTTTGGTAATATTTTATAGGTTTTTTTCATTCTCTACTGATATGTAAAAAAATAGGGAACTACTTTTCACATATCAGAAAGCAAATTACTTGGGCAAAAAAATTTTAGAAGTCTTTTGAATAGCATAACTTAAGACATTTTTCAGCTAAACAGTATTCCAATGTAACTTTGTAATTAGGTGTAAAATTCACACTATCTTGACTGGAAAAAAGCCAGATGTGAGCATGAGTTAAAAAGCACAACATTGGCATAAACTTTTCTGAATCTTTAATCAGATTCAGAATCTTTAGAATTTATGGGGCTTTTGGCACTAAATTTCAGAATGACTCCTAGAGTTGCCCTTTACAAACACACTTTAAAAGGGAACAGCACCTTAAAAAACTAAAAAATTGCTATTAGTTTTTCATTTCTATACAATAAAATAAAATATGTTTAGTGGTAGAAGGCTGTAATACTGTCAATTTCTCTCTCACATTTTCCTATGTATGTTGATAACCACTATCCCAGTTAATGACAGGAGATGCAGAAGATATTAGCTATGACTGTATATTCAAAGTTTGAGCTACTACGAAACTCAGTTTGAATGAAGAAAGCAATTCTCATTTTATACTAGTCTTTTAAATAGACTAAAAATTATTTAAAACAATCAATGTTCCAACATTCCATACCAAAACACAATGTGTGATCTGTCCCTTTGGTAGATTGCTGCTGCACAGCCAAACTACGCTCAGAACTACTCCCACAGCTACTGAGAATGCTGAAGATGCTAGACAGAGACAAAGAGCAGACATGTTGAAATGCTACAGATACAATAAATACATACACTAGATCACTATGTAAGTTTCTATTATGAGTGATATAATACTAAAAATCAACAGTGCAACTTTATGCAGAATCTAATTAAATCAAAAGGCACAAAATATTTGCAAAAATATTTTGCAATCATTTCATGTGAATTTTTGTGAGAATATTAAAAAAGGTAACAAAGGTGCTCAAAAAATGTTTACAAAGCCAATGAACTTTAATTGGTGGTATTACCCTTCTAATGCAGCTATACCTATAAATGTAGGTCTCTAACTCTATAATGTATCAAAATAACTCTGAACCTGTCCTATATTAAAATAATGGGTGAAGGACAAGTGAACAGATAGTAGAAATTCTACAAAATCTAAGAGGTAGGAAAAAATCCTTTGTTTATAAGGGATGAAACATGCAGAGAAAAATTTACACTATTAATTTAGAGGCACAGAAGATGAACAAACTACTTTTGCTGCATTTCTAGACTCTGAAGTGAGAACAAGTGGTATAACCACTACGGAACTGACAGACCTTAAAACTACTGGAAAATAGCCCAGACAGTACTATTTAAAAAAATAAAATAAAAAAAGATAACATGCTTTAAAGATTCTGTTCACTTCAGTACTTCTGAAACCATAACAGTTTACACACTGTGACAGCAACACTACACACACAATTGAAGCCTGTGGTCTTATCTGATAGGAAATCTCAGACTTTGCAAAAGGTGGCAGATACCAGGTGTCTAATAATTCAAATAAAATCTTCTAGAATCACTACCCGTGTATGAATGAACTGGTGCACCAGGTCTGGTCTTGCTGTCCCACAACTGCAGAACTAGAGTCCTATCCCCATAATGGGATGAAAGTAAATCTGTACCTGACAAGTGAAGCAAGGAAGGCCACTGGCCATGGCTGCAGCATACAACACAGGAATGTAAACACAGGTAACACCCACAGAGGGAGATCAGCAGTAGCAGGCCAGTTTAAATCAATTAGTTATTAGCTGTAACTCAGACATTTTAATTCTCAGATAACAGTGCTAGAATTGTTTCTTCATCCTTTCAAAAACACATAACAGAAAGACTAAAGATTTCCTTAGAACTAAATAGATCAAGCAAAGTTAATAGTGCAGGAATAGGCATTTTCATTGTCACCTTAATTTTTATAAGTAAAAGGTTTTGTCTTGTCAGGCTAAAGACATAAAGATGTAACAAAACCAACCCCTCTTAAGGGGGGGTTGGTCACCTACTCTCTAAAGAGAGAAATAATACTAGAGAGAAATAAAAGCAAAACTTTCAGCTGTCTGACACAAAAGATAAATGCCACCTCAAGAGCCTATTTACATTCTGCAGTAAGGAAATCAGACTAAAGATCAAGACAGTGAAATGAATTAGAACCTGGAGGGACACTACACAAAGAACTATCCTGTCGAATAAGGTTTAAGGTGGCTGACTTTTAATATGGCTGACTACTGGCAATTCAGGCATTTTCATCCTCTTCTGCAACTAAAGCAATGGCACTAACAAATCAATACTTGCAATTAAGAAATTGACAAACTAAAAAGAACTAATTTAAATTTTGGATATTACATTTAAATACATGCCAGAAATAACTAGAGGTACACAAATGCACAATCAGTTATTACCCAAAATCTTCTGCTTGCTGCAGCACATTTGAATGGGTAAGAGGAAATCTGACACCTTAAACTTGCATGGCAAAGTATGTCTCATTAAGTAGATGGCAACCTCAGGGAAATGCTGAAATACTTCACCTCATAACTAAAACAGTTTAACTTAAAACACTAAGCTGGATTTCAGAATTAAAATTCCCTCACATTTGTCAGGTAGGGCTTTTACAGACAAGACTGCTGGACCCTTAACTCTAGGATGAATGCTTACAGAGATAATGCTTATAGTTTAGCAATAG
Source organism: Manacus vitellinus (assembly GCF_001715985.3). Lineage (NCBI taxonomy): Eukaryota > Metazoa > Chordata > Aves > Passeriformes > Pipridae > Manacus > Manacus vitellinus. The sequence continues at coordinate 11,580,977 of NW_021940750.1, forward strand.
AGAGAACACATAAAAGCCCATACCTTTTGTTCCACATTGGTTAACAAGGGAGGAATACCAGAAGACGAGGAGTTTGGCAGACCCAGTGCATCGCAAATAGCTTGCACTTCCTGAATAATTTCACTGTGCTTTTCCAAATGAGAGCCTTTGATTTTCTTGCTGTGCAGTATCTTTAACGCCTGAAGTTCTGTACTTAGAAATACTAAAGAGAAAAGTGTTATAATGGCAGATTTAGAGACATAAATAATTCTGCATCCACATTCACATATACACCTACAATATACACTTAAAAGACAACCATGATAGATGGAAGACTCTCAGTTCTCTTCTGGACAGGTTAGTATCAGTTTCCTATTCTTTACCTAAACTCCTCTCACCTGACTTCCTACATTCAGTCCACAAATTGCATTTAACTGCTCAACTCACTTCCACCACCAGTTCCTTGGCTAGTTTTGTATTATCACACTGGTTCCTGCTGCCACTCCTTTGTCCAGCTTAAACTTTGACTTTGCTTCTCTCAGTCCTGCTTTCACTGCTTTCAAATCACACAGCACTTCTGTTCAAGCTGTGCAGAAACCTCTCAGAAAAGCAGGAAGCAAGGTCTCAGTTTAGGTGAACTGGAACTGGATCAAGAGAAGGATCAGGAGGCCTCAGTAGGTTGAACCATAGTTTGAAAACAAATTTTAGTTTCAGCTAAACCAGTTTTCTAACACTTTTCTATTTTCCACTTCTGCACAAGTGAGCTGATGTGTGCTTAGCTGAGCTGCAATGATTGTACACATCAATTTAAAGACACATATAGAACTCTTCAATGTAAATCATACAGTAACGATAAGGCATGCACGTAAAATACTGTATTATAGATGGGAAAAATGGTAACTACTTACACAGGAGTTTAAGACAATCTTCTTTCCCTCTTAATCTGTCCTTGATGTCTCCAGATATAAGTGATGAATATGGACAAGCCATTTCTCTCAGAAAGCCACTCATCTCAAGCTGGAAGCTCTCTATATCTTTCATACCTATGGAAATAAATGCAAAGTTTATGTCTTTTTACAAAAACATCAAACTGCAATCTAATTTTAACTTATACACTTAAATTGCAGATTTCAACAGCCCAGACAAAGATTAACCACAAACCACACTAGTAACATTTTCTTTTTTTCTTGAAAACGTCCTATGAGCAGACAAGCCTTAAGACAGTGTATTGTACTCATGCTTTGAATGAGGTGAATTCATGTCTCTGAAGACACAAATGCAAACGAACATCCCAAGGAAGTGAACTGTTTATGTCACAAAATAGTGGTCAATGCAGTTAATTTTCTGATGAAGAAACTACAGGAGTCATGAGCCCATTATTTTCAGTTAGTTTTACTACTTTTTTGGTGAAAACATAAGTAATATGAAATGTCATCCAAATTCCAGCACTCAAGAGAAATTATCAGGTAACACTACTGAGCATCTCACATATCTACACACAGTGCTGAATGGAACATTGCATTGGATCAACAAGATGAAAATACCAGGCACTGCAATTTAAGCCATAAAAATATGATTACATGGGTGAATTTCTTTTTATATTTATGTAGACCAAAACCCATCCAAAATAACCTTCTTTTTTTTCTTTTGAAACTATCTTCACAACACAAGACCTTAATCTAAGAGGTACATACACAGAAATATCAGCCTCAGCTTGGCTATCTTTCAATTATTTGTAAACTTCAACACTGTAACTTCATTGTTAGCTGAACAATATGGGTCTAAATCCACTGGACAAATACAAAATTGCTTTACTAAATTTGCATTCATATACCATCTCCTGAAGTGATGCTTTCTTCCATATTGCAAAGTGATTTTATTTGGGAACCTAACCAAACACAAAGCTCAAAAAATTCTGGTGAAGACAATCCATTTTCTGCTGCTTTGTTCAGTGCTTCCTCCTCCAACAGGGCACCCGTGTACCTGCACAGACAGATAAACATTAGCAATAAGAAGCAAGTTTAACATAAAATCTACAGGCTTTTAAATTATTTTACTATAAGCTAGTTAGTAACTACACTTGAAGGAATTAATCCTTGGAAGTTACTTTTGTCAAAGAATAATATAGACTTTTTTTTAAACACACCAAAAAATTATTGGTCATTTAGAAACAAAATAGTTTATCACAAAATAGGAGGCAGGCATTCTCACATGATACATGAAAACGGACTTTCAACTCTCAGTACATCCTTAATAGAGAACTTAAGTATTAATTCAAATGTTTAGTTAAATTTCCTTCTAATATTAGCAATTCACAGCCCTAGCAAAAAGACAACTGAAAATTAAACTAAATTTTACACCGTTTCTGCTCCGTAGCATCCGAAGCACATCCCGGAAGGTCAGCAGGCACCAAAGAGCGAGGTGCTGCCCGACCAGACCGCGCGGCCGCCGCTGTGTGACCGGCCCCCGTGTGCGCCCCCGCACCCACGGCGCGGCCGCGCCCCTCTGCCCTCCCCCGTCACACCCAGGGCGAGCCCCCCGCACCCGTGACCGCGCTGCCGGCGAGGCCCGAGGCCCAGCCCCACCGGGCCCACCGGGCACCACCGCAAAGCGGGGCCGTCCCTCCGCCGACCCCTCGCTCCCCTCCTCTCGCCTCCGCCCCCGCCCCCGGCCCGGCCTCCGGCCGCCCCCGCGCGGCCGGCGTTGCCCCCTCCGCGCGGCCGGGTTTTCCCCGGCCCCCCGCAAGGAAGCTGCCGCTGTTCCCCGGTTACCCCAGGGCCTCCAGCGCGTCCAAGATGTCGCTCTCCATCGCCGGGCCCGGCGGCAGCTCCCTCATGCCGGCGCCGCGCGGTGCGCGCCCCAAACCGGCCCTCCGCAACCCGCGCCCGCCAGCGCGTTCCGCTTGCCGCAGCGCGGGGCCCGGGCGGGGGAGGCCCCGGGCTGGCCCCCGCCCCTCTGCGGGGCCGCCCCGCCGCAGCTGCTGCGGAGCGCCGAGGGCCGCCCGCACGTGGCTGGGGACGAACCTTTCGTGGAGGCCAGGCTGGCTCTGCCTTTCCTCCCGCACTGGGGCCCTCACCCTTCCCCCGGCGGGGCTCGTCTCTGGGCCCTGCGGCTGTGCCGCGGACGTGGCCCAAACCCTGCCCGGTGCATCGGCTCACCCGACACCTACCCGCTCCATTGGGCACCAGGCCCCTGAGAAATGCAGGACCAGGGGAGACCACTGCCACCGTTTGGGCCTCCGGACGTGGCTCATGCCAGGGCAGCCAGCTCTGCAGCCCTTAGAACTGCCCCAGGCCACTCTAGGACATGGTTGAAAAAAGCAGGTTTTTAGGCCTGGACCTCAGTGGTATTTCTGGGATCTCTCAAATTGTGAAATTCTGCCCGAGATGGTGCAGACCTTGTCTCCAGAGCACCTGTAGCCCTGACTTTCCTCGATTCTGCTGTGCTGGTTTTGACTGGTATAGGGTTAATTTTCTTCCCAGTGACTGGTATGGGGCTTCGTTTTGGATTCATGCTGAAAACAGGGTTGACAATATAGAGATGTTTTTGTTATTGCTGAGCAGTTCTTACACAGAGCCAAGGCCTTTTCTGCTTTTCATACTGTCCAATGTGTGAGGGGGCTGGGGATGCATGGGAAGCTGGGAGAGGGCATAGCTGACCACAGGGATATTCCACACTGTGTGGCCTCATGCTCAGTGTATAAAGCTGAGGAGAAAAACGAAGAAGGGCAGTGATGGCATTTGTCTTCGGAAGTAACTGCTGCCTTTGGGGTGGCTGAACATGTGGCTGTCTGCCCATGGGAAGCAGTGAATTAATTCCTTGCTTTGCTTTGCTTGCATGCATGACTTCTGCTTTACCTATTAAACTGTCTTTATCTCAACCTACAGTTAAGTCAAAAGTTTTCTAGCTTTTATTCCTTACTTCTTAACCTATGAGTGTTCTCAGTTTTACTTTTCAGATTCTCTCCCCAGTCCCACTGGTGGGGGAGCAAGTGAATGGCTGTGTGTTGCTTAGTTGCGGGGTGGGGTTAAACCATGACAGTCCTTTTGGGTTTTTTTACTGATGTTTTCCTACATGGGCCTTCAGAAAATCCAGCAGCTGAATCTGTGATGAAGACCCATAAAGACATATAATCAGATGGAAGTAATTACAACATAGATATTCTTAATGCGGGAAATCTCCACAATTTTTGAAGCAACTATTTTGAATTATTTCTCTTTAACAGAAGACATGGTTTTCTTGAGTGCTAAGCTTTAAAAAGTGGGAATTAGGACAGCCACGACATCGTCCTGTTGCAGTTGGAGGGGTTTCTGGGGGGTCACTGCTGGCCGCTCTGTGAAGGTTTTCAGGGCTGGAATCCCCCCCCCCGCCGCCCGTCCCTCGTGGCAGGGACAGGCGGCGGAGGTACTTAAGCCAGGAGACAGAGACCACGCAGGGAATCCAGTAGTGAAGAAGAGACTTTATTCAAATTTCCCGCAGCTTATAAGGGCTGCTGGGCCAAAGAGGGGATTGGCCATTTGGCTAGCCAGTGCAAGGAGACAATATAATAACTATGGCAACACAGAAACCAATGGTAGACAAGTGAGTTAACAACTTCCAAACCCCAGCATCGTCCCACACCCACAGACGGGAACTTAAAAATTAAAAACATTGTTGATGGCAGTTAGTGGAAAGAAGAGCATCCTAAAGCCTGATACGCTTATGTTGACCATATGTGTACACTTGGTGGTCTCTTTCACAACTCTCAACTGCCATGTACCATATGACTGAGCTTTAAAACGACTTTTGTTTCAAATGGGTTAACATGATAATTTCTCGGAGTATGCATCCGAGAGCAGAGATTCTGAACATAAACTCTTGCTCCTTTTTAAACATTAACATTCAGCTAATAGAATGAGAAAACAAGATACACAGAAATAGACAGAAATAGCCAGTTCTTTTTGCTTTTGCTTTTCTTTTTTAAAGCTGTATCTCTGTGCTACCTACAGTAAATCATCACTGTACAGTTTTTTGTAGTTTTCATATCACCCAACAGGGCAGGCTAAGAAAAAGAACTGGGAACAACTGGAATTGAAAATAGCATAACATAATCTATCAAAACTAGAAAGTAAACTGGTAATTTAAGAGATGCTTTCCCTGGATCTCTCTGTACATTTTCCTACATGCCATAAAAGTATTTTGCTAATTTATGTTACAGGACAATACATAAACTAGTTATTTCTCCCACTCTCTTTTGATAATATTGCATACCTATGATAGCCAAGGACATGCATCAGTCGCTGCTTTAATTGCACGAGATTTCTTTGAAAAATCATAACTTTTCTCTATAGTAGAGACATTATGAGGAAAAACAAGTTTGAATTTCACAAACTGTATATGAACACCCACAATTGAAAGACATTTTTGCTTGTGGTCATATACTTAGGTTCTTCCCACAGGGTTGCCATTCTTTCACTCCACAGCTTTCTCCATGTCCATTTCTGAGTTTCCCATCTGTGAGGGGAGAAAAAGAATCTTGATAAAGCTGGCTAAAAAACATTTTGTAACAATCTGTGCCCATGGGAGTGGACTTTGCATTTGCCCCGTGCCCTCTGCAGTATACAGACATGAACATAAAAACACAAACACACAAGCAAGAACATTGAAGGAAGAGATCTCAGCATACAGCCAATACTTTCAAACAAAAGGCGCATGGAGCTTGGGTTAGGTCATTGCCCTAGAGCTTTTCAGCTTTTGTCAGGAATTCTTTTTCAATAGTCTGCCCATTAGCCATCTCCCTCAGCAGTCAGATAACTCTTGGTACTAGCATAAGGAAGGAGTAGAGGTGCATAGCCAAGGTTAGAAAATGAAGATAGCGCTGGGATCAACAGTGACTCGAGTCAACTTGAACTGATACAAAATGGCAGCTGCAGCTGTCTGCACAGCGAGATGAAGACAAGAATTTCAGGGACAGGTCTTTTGCCAATTCACATTAAATCTCTACAATTACAAGTTGCCTGTAATCTTACTAAAAACCAAAACACGTAACTCAATTTTCTATTGAGGTAGGTAAACCCCAACCACTTACCAAACTACTTGTATGAATATGACAAGTCACAAATGGTTATGCTGTTCAAAACTCCTTGAGCAGTGTTCCTTCTGCTAGGCTTGCAATAGGCACTGGGCATTCTCATACAGCCTAATGGCAAGAATGGGGTGGAAGGGTCCTGCTTACTCCTGCAGCAGACCTCTTGGTCTGCGCTGCCAACAGAGCAGACTGTGGGTTCTATGTGGTGGGTACAATCCCCCTGCTCCTAGTATGGAAAATAAAGTGCCCACAGATGTGCTAGCTGCATGTTTCAAAAGATTCTGTGCTTTGTTCTTCTCATATGCAGCACAGGAATGAAAAATGAATAAAAAGTGAGTTAAATTCCTTGAATTCAAACAAGGAGAAGACAGACATTGCTTTAATGCAGAAGAGGTACAAATAATTTGTAGTACTAAGAAACATCTAGCAGACAATTAATTGACCACTAGGGGGGATCATAAGAGTGGAGAAGGGATCGATTGTACAACACTTTCCTCTCACAGAAGCTCGCCTATGTGCGATGCTGTATTTTATGAGTACAGTTCAGAAATGATTGAGAAAAGACATCCCTTTGTGCATACTTAAGTTGATATAAGCAGCTGATATTGAGTTTTCAAAACAGATCAATAACAGGTTTAATTGTTACAATGAAGGAACTTCTTTACACAGATATTTTTTCATCAGTTTAAATTAGTATAGGATAAGTTCAGCTTCCATCATGAGCAAATGAAGTAGATGTGAATGATGTGATACTAACTTCACCGAACCTGATAAGTACAAGAATCCTTCCCATCAATTTATAGGCTACCCTACTGAAGCTGATGTCTCATCATAAACATTTGATTTAGAAATCACCCTTCTAACATCTTCCAGACCAAACCAAGCCACCTGAAGTAGTGACATCAAGTTGTCAATCCAAAATTAATTCCTTCAAGAAACTATGCACAGTGATAAGTTCTGCAGAATTCAAAGCTCAATTTCTTGACAATGGACTGCTCTCAAACTAATTCCTCAGGGCACATCTCTCTGCACAGGTGGTGGGGGAGAGGTCAGAACCAGGCAATCATCAATACCATGCACAATGACTGGAACATACAGACTTGTACTCTTTTTCCAGTATTTGACTAAGAAGATGGTGGCTTTTCATTGTCCTTGAGTTGGAATAAAATGAATAAGGCACAGTCTAGTTCTGAATATTACAGACTTATTTGCACATAGTTGAAGTTACTGAAATTTTTGTCATTTACTTTAGAAGTAGTAGGTGTGGGGCCTAAATATTTCAGTGAGATGTGCTCGTACCTTTTAGCATCACTAAATAAATATAAGTAATTTGCTTTTGGTTTCTTCTAGTGGCATATTACAAGAGAAGTATTATGACTATTGAAAGAACCTAGATTTCTATTGCTTAAATGGAGTCTCACATTGAATATATTAATACACAACAATACAGAGCATTTAATACAGACAATACAGGCGTTGAACATAAGCAGTTTTACAAAAGGGAAAGCTGAGTGACTTGTGGAATTACCAGCACCTTTCACCTCTATCAGGGGACTCAGTTTAATTGTCTTCTCACTACCAAGATAGTAACTACACCGTGAGGACAAATTACTTCTGAAGTTTCTTGGCTTTTTTTTTAAAGAGAAAGTGAGAAGATAATTTAGCCTGTAGGTGCCCAGTGAACATTTCCTTGCAGAAGAGGCTGCGGAGTACTGGTCATAATTTCCTAGACACTATTCCATTATGAATGAGTTTGAAGCCACAAACTAGTGCAACACATTAAGTGAGCAAAAAAAGACAGACCTGCAGTAAGTCTGGCCCCTGCTACAGCAAATGTTCAGCCTGGCAGGACAAAGCAATGAATATTCCAAGTTCAGATTTCTCATTCTTTTAAAAATAAACTGTGCCCGTTTTGCTCTTCAGTCCATATGGCATGAATCATTTCAGTGAAGCATTCATCACATCATGATTTACAATGACATTATTTCTTAGAAGTTAAGTGGTGGGGCTTCATTGTGAGGAGCTTTATGTATTACAGCCATTCTCTGTTGTCTTTCACTTGTTTCACTGAAAGGTAACTTTATTAATCTCAGCTCAAAACTGGAGTTACTGGAGTGAAAAACCAAGCAGAAAGTGGTCCTGCTTTTAGGTTTTGTGGTTGAAAATTGATTTCCTTATAAGTGTACACAAGCTTTTTATTTTAAGCTTTTATACTCATGTATGATGTAGGCATAAGTGCTTGATTGCTATTTATTCTGTTTTCATTTTAAGAAAGTACAACAGAGATAAGTCTTATGATAGTTCTTATGCCAATGCAAATTTACTTAGAAAATTATGAATATTTAAGTGGCAAAGAAGGTATATGACCACGGGTGTGAGTTATCTGAGAGGGATTCTCTGATGTCAGAAACCTGCTACTGAGTCCCGATAACCTGTGTCAGTAACACTGGAAGGCTGCAGAGTTCTCTAGGAAAGTGTGTGTGTGAGGTACACACTGTACACAGGAACTGTGCTGCATCCACAGGGAAACTGGCTATATAGATTTGCAGCAGCCCCTTCTTTCAACTCATACCTTTTTTATCACTACCCATTTCTTTATTTCATGGATTTGCCATGGAATTAAGTGAATTTTCTGTGGTTTTTTTCCCTATTAGCTTCTTTCTGATGAGAAATCAGAGAAAGAAAGAACTTCTGCATATAGTAAGATAAAATTATTTCTGTGCTAGCCATTACAGAGTGTGACCTTGGTAAATTGCTTAAAGCTCAGTGCTTCAGGTGTAAAAACAGTGTTATCCGAGTAGTAAAGATGGTAGACCAGAACTTAATACATTTAAGAAATAATAATAATAATTGTACTCTCCCTGACTGATAAAATGTAAAGTATCAGACTATCTGTCTTAGTTAAAATATAGGAAACATGGAATATTATTAAATGATGGGAATAGTTTACTTCTTAAAAAAACCCAGGTCAAAACATCACAAGGTAGCAAATGTTGGATCTTGAATGTAAAGCTGAGACTTTCAGAGTATGAGACATCCATTCCACTGGGGCTTGACTCACAAGTCATACTTCACAATTTATAGCAAAACTGGATTCTTAACATATTGGAATAAAGATTTTAACAAGCTTCCATCTGTTAAACCATCAAGTTGGCTTGGTCTGATCATGCTTACTGTTTTAATAAATAGCCAGCGTAATTTTTCAAACCATAGCTTTCAAATTAGTTTGGAGCATTTGAACTTGCACTAGTTGTGGCCAGTCCTGAAAGATTGACGTTGCTTGTACGTTTGGAGTAGCCCACACCACAGGGAGGTACCAACCTCCCGTCCCCGTGGCTTGGAAGAAAGGCATACCAGTGCCATTTAGGAAGGGTGGGCTGAGAAGTGACCTCAGGGATAGCCACTTCCTTGACTAATGGTATTGCAAATGAGACATAATTGGTCTCAAACAGGAAGGGAGTGAACCACTAAAGTCCAAATGGAACTCCCTGTCTGGAAGGTGTGTTTGCCACAGCAAAAAAAAAGCTTCTCTGTTAGCATGGGAAAATGAACTGAGGGCATATTTGTCTTTTTGTTGTGTTTGTCTTTTTCAACAGCACAAACGAAAACGTCAAAAAAGAAGTGTGTGTGCAATGAAATTCTTGCTTTTCCCTCTCCAAAATAAGACCCACTAATAATGTAAAGGCTTCGGTAGTGCAACACAAGCAGTTTTCAGGGAGCCTGGTAATGGAAAGGCTTCAACAAGCAAGATTAGATAGAAATTCCCTCCTAGTTAGGGAATTAAGGTCCAAATCAAAGTGTGACGTGAATGTAAATTGAGATAAACTTGTGATACTGAAACTGTACACAAGCTACTCACTTCTGTGTGTATAACTTGGAAAGTAAATAATGATGTATCAATAATGGGTACTTTGTGATAATCATGTTTTGAGGGAAAAATCAACAAACATTCCCCCTACCTTACCTGTATAACACATTTATCCTAGCAGTCACTACTGCCAAATTGCCTTTCCTTTATAAGCACTGTATGTGAGAATAGAGAGAATTAATTCAATATCCTAAATGGTTTTCTCTGAACAACAGATATTAAGTTAATAATCTGTTGTATGTATGCTCATTGAAAATGCAGGCTGCCAGAGTTTGTGGATAAGAATCTGAAGAGAAGCAACAGGAGTCTGTGAGAAGGTGGGAGAAGGAACATTTAGGATATATCTATATTTTTGATCATTTTATATATTAGTATTAAAGGTTAAAGCAAAGCATCAGTAAAGTTAAAATTAATGTTTGTGGTGCAAAGTAAAGCATTCAAGAAGCCATCAAAAAGAAGTCATAATGGGAAAGGTGATTAAAAAAAAAAGGATTAAAAAATGGCTAAATATTAACAGCTAAAAAGATACACTAGTAAGAAAGCCTGAGCATGCTTGTTTATGTCCCATTCTTTTTAAACCCTGAGTGATAGGAGTATCCAAAATAGGAAGTGATTTGGATGTTAACCAAATTAAACCTATACCATTAAAAGTTTTCTTATGAGACAACAGGAATAAATGAATTGTGCAAACTTTTGTCTCTTCTTCATCTCTGTTTCTCCATCCATGCTCATCAGTTTCTCATGCATGCTTTCATGGGGTCTTTGATCCGGACTTTTTCTCCTCTCCTTCTCAATCTTGTCCTTGTCTCAGTTCCCCTCATGAACTTCAAGAGACTGCAAAGCACAGGAAGTGCTAAGGATTCAGTGAAATGCTTTCTTATATAATCTAATCTGTGTGAAGCAGCTGGGATGACATGGCTGAAATAATAAAAAAATGAGTAAATAAAGGAGCATGAAGCATTTCAGCCCAAATTATTGAAGTCTGACAGTATTAGAAGCCAATAAAAAATGTATGATGTGGCCCTTAATGTATGCAATCTTCCTCTCATGGAAAATCTAGTACAAACTCATACGTGCACACATCTATACATATACATATGTATATATAAAAGTAATTCCCTAACTTATATTTCAGGTTGGGGTGAGGTTTTGGTTCTTAGGCTTTGTCTTTCAAATGATTCACCTATCTATTGCTTTTGTGAAAAGTTCTTAGCATAATTCTATTGGATTCTCCTAGAAAAAAAAATAAGGTATTTTTAGAAAGCTTATTTCGTTTTGCCTCGAACTGTAGGCCCTTTTTTTTTTTTTTAATAGTAACTCAGCCTTTTGGTTTTATTTCACCCCTTTCACCCCCTCTGTTGCTATTCCTTGAGAACTGTGGGTGGCCGATGAAGCAGTGAGCATCACATGATGTCACTTAGCAACCTGATGTTCATAAATAGCAACAATCATTTTTCTAATGGCTATTTTTCCCCATCAGAAAAAATGTTTAGATCCAGTCTATTCTGATAGTGCCAAATTCTTCCTCTGACCTTCCAGTACATTTATTGCTTATACTTTCCTTTTTAGAGATCCAATTTGACATGATAGTATCATGGCTGATGCTATTAGAATGCTTCTAATATATTTCTGAGCTTACTGGTAATGTATAATAACAGGAATTTTTAGCACAGTTGCAGCTCTTTAAGAACAGTCTCTTCTCCCTTTTCCCAAATTCCTGCATTGCATAAATCTCAGATGCTCTCAACATACTGTTTGTGAGATGAAATTGGAAGGGTCATCCACAAGTGGTTTTTTTATATTTTAAATGCCTTTGGAGAATGCTCAGGAGGCTCAGAATTTTTTCTATTGTTTCAGAAAGAATCTGGCAGGATTTGTGCGTATCTTCTTAATATTAGTATAACTGTTTGAAATAAAATACAGTTTTGCTGTAAAGCACTGTCTTTGTTAAATATCAAGTTTTTGCAAATAGCTTATCTTCATGTGAGTATTAAGACAGAACCCAATACATGAGATTATAAACTATGAAAAGTAGAATCGTACAAGCCTTTGAAAAAGATCTTGCAAAAAATCACTTAAGAAATATAGCAAAATTATGCAACCACCTAAGCCCAGCTTATCCCCAAGGAGATCTCTGTCTGAAAGCACAGAAAGAAAACCAACCCTAAATCCTGTCTGTGCAGCATCAGTTCCCCTCTCCCTAACCATATGGCTGCTCCTCAAAGAGTTGGGGGCTCTGTAACTGAGAAGAGGGAGTAATGTGGGTGAAACCAAGACACTGTCATTCTGTGTGCGTGACCGCTTCCACAAATCCTGCAGCTACTCAGTATATATTCTTCTCCCTCTCACTATTTGCATTGCTAATTCATACACCAAGTAAGTAGTGGCTGAACTACGTGATTTTTTTTTAAAAAATTAATATACTACAGAGCAGAGAAGTAAGGAAGACATGACTTCCTTTCTATTTCCAAGACATCTTTGTCACTCGTACCTTCTTTCTGTGGAGCTGCATTTCAATTCTATAAAATCAGGGAGGGGGGAAACCTCTGATAGGAACATTTATCCACAGAGCTTTATACTGCTCTCACATAGCTGTGCTATGTCATATCAGCAAACTTTTGCTATCTGAGCCACTTTAGGCATAGTGGCTCATATCTGGAGGGTGACAGCAATAAAATTGCTACAAGCAGTCTTGAAATTTCAACTTCAGTGTGTCTGGTGGAAGCCAGAAGAATAGGAACTGTGAAATATGCCACTTCCTCTTGTTGGGGGAAGTGAGGACAGAGGGACCTAATCAACAGCTCTCAATCTACTAAAACCTTTAAACTCCCCTTAACAGGAGAGGCAGATAAAGTGATCCATGTAATATATTACTTTCTACAATTTCTTCCTGCAAGCAAGCAAAGTTAAGACTACCGCTATGAAAGATGAATTCATCCAAGCTGGTATTTTATGTAAATTCTGAAGACTGAAGAAATGAATGAGAGATTATGGCCTCTGCAGATGCATGTTTTATTCCCTGCTAATGCAAGAATGTTGTTTTGTTTTGTTTTAATTCATATTTTTATTACTATATACATGATGGGATTACTCACAGAAACCGTCACATTCAGGACGTGCTGGCTGGAGACATAGGCAGAGCAAGTCCTTAGCCTGATTACTTCCCAACATATTTTTATTTGCCTCACAATCCTTTTACATGTTATAGTGTGAATTAGAGTCGGAAGACATAGCTAAATCGAAGACAGATTGTGGGATGTAGTAAAATTAAAATCTCAAACAGTTATGAGCTGCAATGAAGATGATTTAGGAATATTTCTTGCTCTTTTGATGTCAGTAGATGGTGCTCTGTTTACTATATGCATACACTATATACACATACACAATGTATGTGCACAGAATGGCTTTATAGACAGTGATTATTATATAACCTCCCCTTAGTGCAATGGAAAGGATTTCTGGGGAGAAAAGGTATATTAAATTCAAGCTGTTAATAATTTTAGTTATTTTTACTTGAAAATATACGTTTTGCCCCTTATTTTCTTTCTAACTCCTCTTTCAGTTCACATTGGTTCATAGAGGGGTTTTGATTCAGTAGATCCTTCTGGCTTCTGCAGCAGCATATCAGGTAGCAAATAAAAACAAACTAGTGCATAAGTTTGCTTCACAACTTAACTGATTTTCATTGTAAACCCCATACACACAGCCCCATATATAGATCCATTTCGGTCCTTAACTGAGAATGATATTCTTTAATAGTCTCTCAAAACCCCCATTGTAGCAATAAACTTACTTTTAATACATTTAATGTTAGCTCTTGATGCTGATCTTCACCAATTATTATTTTCCTTATTTGTTCTGAACATTAGGGGACACCTATAACATATTGGTATTATTTAAGAGTTCTCTTGTTGGAGCTTTTGCTCATCCTTGTCTTATTTCTTTAAAATACAAACACCCATTCAGATGCCAAACTACCTAGAAGTTTTCCAATCATCAATATGAAAAAAAATTAAGTAGGGTTGAGACATGACCAAACTTTGAGGTATGCTAACTCCTATTTGCTTTACTAAATGAAGAGTTCAGCATCTTGCAGGACAGGAAGCTTTTTGTTTGGGAACAGTTAGAAATCATAACACGTACAAAGTAAGTAAGATGATAATGGCCCACTACGGTGTCAATGGAAAAGCTCCTTTAAGACAAATTGAGTACACCTTGTGGCACTCAAGGATCTTTTCACCACTCCTTTCTCACACAGGGTTGGTGCTCCTTGCTGTCTATTTAAACATAAATATAAAATAAAGGTAGCGGAAATGTGTTTTTAGATGGAAAAAAGTGGTTTTAGTTGGTGATTCCACTGAGACACTGCTTTGCTTCAAGAAGAAAAATAGGGTGGACAGAAGGGAGGAATCAGGACAACATGTTGGAGCAGTTTCCAGGCCAGTTTTCAGCTCTGTCCATCTTCTTGCAGACAAATTAATGGAGTTGCTCAAATCTTCCTCAAGGTTTTGCATGCTACCAGCTGTAATGCATGCTGTGATGTAAGTGCCCAGCCTATATGCTACAAAGCATGAAAAGACTTAGAAGTCAAAGGGTGAAGCTTGTAAGACTGATTGATCTGAGCAAGAGATAGCTTAGTTATCCAGTAGAAAATGTCAAGGGACATGCAAGGGTCTAAGTGGTGCTGTTGTTCTGAGTAACAGTGATCACTAAAAAAATAGGGTTGGAGGTGGTATACTCAGCTCACTATTTCTGCATTTTCTTTGTGGGGGATACAAATTCAAAGCTCTAATGTGTAGCCTTTGGTCACACCCCTCAGGTCACACCCCTCTAACACCCCCCAGACCCCTCTGCCAACCCCCCCCGGCTGCTGTCCCCACATCATGCCCCAGTCCCACCCCCCCCATCACATCCCTGTCCCCATCTCACTAGGATGGCTGAGGCTTTCTCATGCAAGCCACCTTCATAAAGATTGTCAATTGTTAATTGTTAATAAATTGGTTTCACAGAGAAATTTCTAGAACTGAGTCCTCCCCTACCCACAGCATGCCTTGAAAATGTGCCTTTTTGACACAGCAGATATGTGTTTCATAGAAAGCAAACTGTACTAAAGAAGTTTGTCAGAGTACCCAGTGGAGGGAACAATCATCTAGGAACAATTCCAACAGCACTGATGGGGCCCAAGCCTGGGACCCATAGGTTACTCAGACAGGCTGAATTACTGGGACTACCTCACATGCCCTTCTTACTGGAGAATTTTAGGTAGTAAATCAAGAATCATAGATAAAATATTATGAGGAACCTCTGTTTTGTGAATCCTGGGCAGAGCCCCAGAGCTGCCAAGCAACCTGCTGTTTGGTATGATTGCAACTTGATGCACCTGTATGTCCAGCCAATAGATAACATAAATTCACACATGAAACATTAGGTATTGAATGATTTGAGGTGCTTTTCAGTGTTGAGTAGATAAGGAACTGAATGTATCTCTAAGTATCTACAGAGACACTTGAGGAAAAAAATTCTTGCTCTGAATTGAGCTCACAATCAGCTGGCTGTCCATGAAAAGGGAATACCTCCTGGAACTATTGTAAAGGAAACTACTTGGTAAGATTGAGAAGTGTACGGGCAGTACAGCTGTACAGAAAGGGAGGTGGGTTAGTGTATTTGATAGAATAAGACACTTTCTTGAAATATAGATTTCAGGAGAAGAACATACATTTTCAACCAAAAATGTTAAGTAAGTTTCTTCCTAGATCCTACAACTGTAGTAAACATTTCTGAAGAAATGACCGACTTGAAGAAATGACTAAAGATTAACAGCTTTAGTTTTATATGCTAGCAGCCAAAGCAGTTTCTCACTTTGTGGAATTCATCCAGGCTTCTACTCTCTAACTTTAGTGGCTTACTCCAGATTTAAACCAGTGTAAGCAAGGGCAAGTTAAAAATACTTGTGCCACAATTGGCCTTGGAAAATACATTTCTCCATGATAGACATTAAAGTGACTGCTGAGGCAGACAGCATGTCTTGCCCATAATAATTTTCTATTTGCTTCTTTTCCTCAGTCCTTAAAATGAGTTCATGACTTCATAACTCTAAGAGTAAATACATTGTATAATGAATACACTTTTTATTCAATATTTGGAGGAAATTAAAGTAAATGTTGTATGTAATAATACTGCATGGAAAAAGCAATGATAATTATCTGATGAGGGAGTTAATATGAAGGGCACTTAGTTAATCTTGTGGTCTGAGGTAAATGGCAGACAATCAAGTAAACCTAATTAACATCAAAACAAAGACAAAGAGCATTACCAGTTCTTAGCTAATTTCTTATTTTCTTCAGAATACCATTACATGAAAAGGTTAGGGCTTATATATTCAATTAAACCTAACTCCATAAATGAATGGTCATGCTTTAGTCAAAGCTGACCCAGACTTTCAATCTACACTCCTGCAAGCAGGCCTTACTCACACAGATAGACCTTGGAGTTTTGCCTAATGGCATTTCCACCCTGTTATTCTGGTACCTGAGCACTGCACAAGGAGAGGGGCATTAGTGACAAAAGAGACAACCATTGCAATAATTATGATATCAAATTTCAGCACGGACACTTAAATGAGAGCAGCCTTGCTGAAGCACCAACACCTGGGAAAAGCTCCCAAGAACAAGTATATTTTCTTTGGATTATATTTTTGGTTTGGGGGAAGGATTTCTGACATTTTCTTTGGGGTTTTATAAAGTGAATATCCATAATGTATCATTAAATTTAATTTCTGGTCATCCTGTTGGTTCCTTCTGCTGTTCATTAATCCTGGAGGATTCTACATCACTTTTAGGTAATCTTTCCATGAATATAGCACTGTGGCTAAACATTATGAGATGTACTTTGGATGTCACATGGGTCATTTCTTCATACATTTATACACAAACACTTGGACAGAATATCAGAGAATGAACAATACAAAACCTTTCTAAAACTGCCTATTTTCACAAATTAACTTAGAATTGAGCAAATGGGACTTAGAAAGGGTTTTGAAAAGTGAATATTTCTTTTTCTCTATGTGAACCATTTGAGGTGAACACCTCAGATGAGGAGGAATACCAGATTAAAATATCTACCAGTATGAGGAACTAGCATATTTTTTCTAGGGAAAAGAGTAATAAAGCATTTTCATTTTTTTTTCTGTTTATGCAGTACACAGATGTTGTTTAAGAATAAGCAGTTCACTTATTTCATGATGTTGACTGTTAAAAGGTAAGAACACTGAAATAGGGTGCCAGCCCTGAATCTTTGTCCCTCTTCAGTCCTGACCTGGCAGGTGGCCATCCCTAGGGAGAGTCAGTAGGGATTTTGCCATATATATTAGGGGTGACTGGGAAGGCACACAGAATAGCAATTGTCCATCTGCTGGAAATCTCTGTTATGTTGATCTGTAGAAATGCTCAATTTTACCTAAGCATATTCACCTACAAAAGGAAGAAGGGGATAGAAGAAGACTGGAATAGAGAACAGCTTTTCTACTTAGGATTTGTGCAAAATATTGTGTGCTTTGTCCATGATTCATGAAAGTCGATGAGCATTAGCTATAAACTGCAGAATTTTGTTTTGTTTTGCACAGATGTCACTATGATAGAGTTTGATTAACCTTTCTATGCATTTTGTAGGTTTTACTTTGTTAACAGTATTGCCCTTTTCCCGTTGCCTTTCATGTTTTTTTTCCTCCTAATGACAAAGCAGTGTCTAATTAGATTTGTAAAAAATTTACCCAAATATTAGTCTTTATTGGGAATTAATAGAATAGAGAACTCACTGTTAAGAAATAAAGCAAGTTAAGAGGGAATACGTGCATGTAGTAGAGAGGTGTCATGGAATGACAGGAAAAGGGCAGCACCTTTAAATTAAGAAAGGAAAATGATGTAATAATGATTAAACCACAAAACAGAACTCCAACACAGTGAATGAGCAATAAAAATAAGGTAATAAAAAGGAGTACTGAACTAGCTCATGAGACATGTTATTACAGTGAACATTATGCTAGCACTGTTTATTTTGCTTAGCATTATGGACACCTTCAAGGTTGCTATGACAAATGTGTGTGAGTGTTTAACGGAAAATGAACATTTTTTTTTTTTAGCTAAGAAGGCATCCACCAGTTCTCTGCCTACTCAATTTCCTAAATTACGTGCCACATAAATTTAACTTTATTGGCACTAGACAAATGTTACCGTTAACCACTTACTCTTTAAAACAATCTTCAAAATATTCAGTGTGTTTCTCTGTTGACATTCCTCAATCCATAAATTGTAATCCATGCAGTTTGGCTTGAAAAAAGTATTCACTCAAAATGTAAAGCACAATAATAGCACCTAAATAAGAAGTTCTACTAGCTAAAAAGATAAAATTAATATATACAGCTTCTACTGGATTCAAGGGAAATTACAGTTTTTTTCATAACTGGCCTTTCAATGACTTTTTCATGGCATTGAAAGAGTCTTATTCATTAAGTGACACTTAAATTTATGCAAGCTTGTTACAGCAGAGGGAGTAAGGGAGGAAAAACTCAACAGGGTTTCTCCATGTGACTTACACAAACATTATCAATGTAGTTCATTCACTGATCCAATGACAAACTCAGAGGCCTTTTACCAGCTAGAATAGGTGTACGGGACCAAATAAAGAGGGAAAGTGGAACTGGGACAACCACAGACTGAAACTGAGCTAAAAATAGGTCACAACAAGGCCACACAGGAGGGTCACACATTGCTCTGAGGCAAGACTAAATGGATGGTGTAAAAAGATGAATATAAGATCAGGAAGCCCAACTAATCAGATCTCAGCATTTCAATAGGAATGGATCAATTTCCTTTCTTGGGACCTCGAGCTGAAGGTAAACTGCCCTCTAACCTGATAACTAAAGAATTTTATGGTATTATTGATGGAAACCTTGTTATATGTTTTTTCTCTCCTGAAACATTGTTTAGGAGATGCATTTTTTACCCTTTTCTTCTGTTTGTTTCTACGGGATGACTGGAAGAAAACTGTCATGTTTGTACATCATCACAGAGGTGCCTGATGAAATGTAACACTGTCACTGCCAGCCTAACAAAAAGCATCAGGTGGCTTCAAGTCATAGCATAGGAACCTGTAAGACTACAAGTGATATTGATCATGTTCTTGCCTGATGTTTGCAGTTGAAGATTCAGGCTCATAAGAGATCTCCTAAAGACCTGTCCGTGACACTGTCAAAAGAACTCTAAAGCAGCATACATATAGATGAGGCACTTCTACAAATGTTCCCAAAGTTAATGCTCTTCTAAAGCTACAGGTGGCAAATAACATAAAAGCCTAAACTTGCTGCTCAGGAAATACTATATGTAAGCAAACAAGTGACTGAGAACAAGAGGAAAAAAACCCAAACCCAGAACACTTTTCTGGGATGTATTTGGTGATGTAAGAGAAGCTTAATCTCCTAGCTGTGGAGATTTTGCTTGAGATACCACAGTCTGTTTCAAAACCACAGTGGATATTTTTGCCATTCCTCGAGATATGCTGTGGTTCACTCAGCTCTGCCCAGCTGAAAAGAAACTTTTCACTATGCCTCTGCAGAGTGCTGCATGAGATATTTGCATTGGTAGAAGAGCTGAAATGGTTGTGTTTGAGTTAAACACAAGAGTAGAACTAATGCAGGGGTTGAGCAAGGCTGAATACCAAGCTGCTAAGGTAAACTCCATCTCAGCTGTCTCATTCTGGTCAGTTAATGGCTTGAAAAAATGGAAGCAACCTTATACAGCTGATATTTAGCATCAGCCCATACTAACTTACCTGGATCTATTTCACCTGAAGAAAACTGTTAATAAGCCACTGTAACATACTGTCTACATGTTAC
Source organism: Manacus vitellinus (assembly GCF_001715985.3). Classification (NCBI taxonomy): domain Eukaryota; kingdom Metazoa; phylum Chordata; class Aves; order Passeriformes; family Pipridae; genus Manacus; species Manacus vitellinus. Next base: position 11,600,780 of record NW_021940750.1, read on the forward strand.
CTAGCAGACTGATTAAGTGCTGCTCACAGACATATATAATGGACATAAGTCTTCAGCAAGCTTAAGTTTTTGGAAGGAACAAGACTGGGCACTCAGCAATTCTTTGCATTCAACACATTGTATAGGAGCCCAGTTAACTTTTTTTAAGCAATTTTACATCCTGAATGGATAATATGCATGACCATTATAAGTTGCTATATTTCAATATATAATTGACCTGGAGGATGCTCCCAAAAAAACCCCACCTGTTTGGGAAAGACCTGCAGTCTTGAATTGGCATTACAAATTACTGTTGACTGTGATCCAACAGTTCAGTATTATAAACAGAGAAAGGTAAGAAATTAATTTTTCAGATATTGTGCTGATATGTGATGACATGGCAGACTTATTGAATAACTGCACTCTAGCTGAGTACACTGACACTAAGAAGCACCAGTTGATCTTCTCTTGACCAGCTTTCTCCACTTTTGTAAAAAATGAAGATGAGTGGACTGACAATCTTTCATGATCTTCTTTAAACTGTCACTGTAGATGTGATATTGACAAATTACTTACTGTCCAAAAAGGGAGGCAAAGAACTCACTGAAAAATTATATTAGCGTGTTGTTACCAGCCATATCTCAGAAGTTGCTTAAGGTTTGGTGACTACCCAAGCATATGAGCAGCTGATGATATTACTGCAATAGAGTTGATCTTCAAAGCCAGAGATATAGTTAAGCCCTAACTACACCATGTAGTGGAAATAGAAAAAAAATCATTGCAACATGGACTGCAGCTGATTAGGTGCCATCTGATCATCCATGTAAATGTGCAATCTGAAATTCCCCTTAGGCTGCATCACAGATGTCAAAGTTCCACCAAATCCAGGCAGTGTGTTCACCAAATGCTCTAACAGCCAAGACTTTTATCTCAAGTGATGTTGTGATAGTATGTCAGTTGCTCTGTTTTTGCAGACATGAATCATTAATGATGTCAACCTTTCCTAAATGACCTTCGTAACACATGGGAGCAGTTCCATTTAAATGTTCTTACGGCCAGTTACCACACACACAGTTTCAAACTGAGCATGCTTGAAGACTTTTTCTACAATATAATCATTGATTACATGAGGTGAGATTTTTCACACATGCAAAATTTTCAGAAGGAAAATAATCCCTGAAGAGGTCCACACGCATAGCAGGACCTAGTCTGTCCATTTACAAATCTGTATCACTTTGTTATCTTGCAAAGGACAGTTCTTTAACTAACAGCCTAATAAGGAAGCCTACATTTGTTAAAGGTCATTTGTGGAAAAACAATAGAAACACAAATCATCACTGATTTAGTACATGCTACTCATGAATTGAAGAGAAAGCCCAGATGGTGTTCTGCTCAGGTGTACAAAAAGACTTGACTGGATTGCCTGCTCTGTGAAGAGGAAGGCTTCTACATCATCCTCAGAAGATTAAAAGTAGATTTTTAAGTGTAGGTGCTTAGGAAAAGAGTGAAAAATAAGCAAATTGAAGGACTTGAAATAAGCAGTTGTCCAGTGCAAGCAGCTTTGCACTTAAGATGTAACTGAAGCCTAAACCCCAGGGGTATGGTTAAAGATAACTTCTATCTCATACTTCAGCAGATCTCTAGCCAAATAGAAATACCTGCACTGGGCAAAGCACATTGTAAATGTTAGTTTAGAAGATCTGAAACTGTTCTATGTCATCTAGAAATACAAAAGCTCAACTGGTTGAGTCTGTTTTCTAAATTCTTCTAAGTAATAGTAACTATCCTAACAAACTGTTACGATACAGATCTGCTAACATTCTCATCCTTCTTTTCCCTCTAAATGTAAATGTTTGTGTTAAAGAAATTGAAAGGGAGAAACAGAGAGGCTGAAGAGGGAATGGAGTTAACTGCTGCAGTGAGAGAGTTTCAGGAGATACATCTGGGCCACAGCTTTAGGGTGTGAAGTTGGAGCCAATCTTACAGCTCCAGTGGCTCACAATCCTAACTCTGATGCCTGTGTGACATTTTCTCCAGTCCAAAGGTATATTACTGCAAGACTGAAGAGTGGTAGCATGGAAAATTAAAACAAACATAACCACTCCCATCATCCTTCAGCTTACTTCCCACCTTACTGGAAGGAGTATTTTTAGGGTTTTTTTTGGTTGGTTTGGGGGCAAAAAACATCTACTTTCCTTACACTACTGTAAAGCCTCATGGTAGTGTTTACCAAGAAATCCGTCATTAATAAATACTGGAGGACAATACTATCAGTGGTCAGAACTGCTGCCACACTCATGAATGTGAGTTGGTTCAGAGGTGTCAGGCTGAACAAATGAGGACTCGGGAGAGCAAAGACAGGACTAGTCTAAAAGGAAGAGAGACTTCAGGCAATAACAGAACATTTTTTGAAAAGACTGGTAGATTAATAGAGAGAAAAGCTACAGAGAGCATTAAATCATCAAGGATAGTGCAGGAAGGACTTGAGTCATGATCAGCATGTTACTGAGTAAGCTGATGAGCCAGACTTACCACTTCAGTGCTGGCTGGAGGTAAACTAGCAGGATCCATAGGCAACAAAACACCCAACAAGCAAATGATGCAGTTCAGGTACTTTTGAATTTTCCAGAAACACAAAAAGTACCAAGGTTTTTAGCATATTTCATTATTTTAAACTTCATGAGAGAGAAACAGGACTAAGAAATGTGAACTGTCAATTATATAGTTAAAATTTATTCTAGTATTCACTTGAGACAAATGTTTGTCTAAAAATGGGATGGATGTTTGTGTGCAGTAACATTACTTCCATTTTTTAGTAGAGGCATGAAGGAGAATGACTCAGCCTCCTCAAGTCCCCACCTATCCTTTGGCTCTGGCTACTAAGAACAGTTTAAATTTTGTAGTAGGTACAGGGTCCCAGAGCCTCTGACTAGCTGCTAACTCTGCCTGTGTTAGCACACCCACATCCAGTCTCACCCTGTTGCTGCTGCTTCAGTCTGAGCAGGTGTGTGTGCCTTCCAAATAAACACTGCTCAGACATTTTTGCCTGGCTTTGCTCAGGCCTCAGATTCCAGACAGGTTTTAGAGATGCTTTTAAGACAGATTGGTAATCTGGAAAAGGTTTGGAGGGCCTGATTTTTTTTTTTTTTTAACTAAGCTATCTTGAAATTAGTTAGCAACTCTGGGAAAACATTTTTTTTATGCCAAAAGAGCATGTGAAGCAGCTGTTCACTACTTACACAAACACCTGTGCATACTTTTAAGCTTACTAACAGTTGGAATAGCTTTCCCCCTCACCTCAACACCATGTTAATACCTATTACTTATATTAAAAAAGCCTTTGTTCATGAAATATATTAAAATTTTAATAATTCTGATGGTGAAAAACATTGAGTTATAATGATGACATGACTAAAATGATGGTAACTTGATGGTAACTTGAAAATTCAAGCATTAACAGTAGTATTTGCCTCCAAATTAGAGACCAGATTTAGCAGGCACAAAATCGTATCACTTATTCTGAACCTGCTCTCTTGCTTCAAAAAATTTAGTTTTCTTGAAAAACAAGCCACAGAATTGCTGATGCAGTAACTGAGTTCTGGAGATCACCTAGTCCAACCTTGCCTGCCCAAAACAGGGTCAGTTTGAGCAGATTGAGTTCGGAATCCACCTCTCTGATCAACCAGCTCCAAATGCACTAAAGCCTTCTGGATACTCCTTCACAACCATGACTTACATAAGCTTACTCTATTAATGTAGCTAACAAAGAGATGTCTACGCAAGTCTGCCACAAGCTAGAATTACTCACAAGTCTGGATACCACCACCATTTTAGAACACAGCATTAACTGAAATGTCTGGAGAGCAGTCAACCTTCAATATCAACCAATTAGCTATTCATCTGTGCAAATCCTAGACATGCACTATTTACAAGGAGAAGCGTTCTGTACTATCACTTGGTGGATTTCTGAGACAGTGCCTATTATGGAAGAGCCAGGACATGGACTGTATCAGACTTAATCACAGAATATGCTGAGTTAGAAGGCACCCACAAGGATCATTAAGTCCAACCCTTAGCCCTTGGCCATCCCCAAGAGTCACACCATGTGCCTGAGAGGATCATCCAGATGCTTCTTGAACTCTGTCAGTCTTGGTGCCATAACCACTTCCTTGGGGAGCCTATTCCAGTGCCCAACCATCCTCTGGGTGAAAAATCTTTTCCTAAAATCTAATTTAAACTCCTGACACAACTTCAGGACATTCCCTTGGGTCCTGTCACTGGTCCCCACAGTCCTGTACCTGTCCCTCCTCTTCCCGTCACAAGGAAGTTTTAGACTGCAATGAGATTTCCCCTCAGTTTCCTCCAGGCTGAACAGACCAAGTGACCCCAGCTGCTCCTCATATGGCTTCCTCTCAAGGCCCGTTGCCATCTTTCTTGCCCTCTTTTGGACACTCTTTAATAGCTTAATATCTTTCTTATATTGTTATTTTTCCTATATAATTATAACTGCACACAATATTCAAGGTGAGGCCACACCAGTGCAGAGCAGAGCAGGATAATCCCCTCCCTCGACTGGCTGGCGATGCTTTGCCTGATGCCCCCCAGGACATGGTTGGCCCTCCTGGGTGCCAAGGCACTGCTGACTCATCTTCAGCTTGCCATCGACCAGGACCCCCAGGTGCCTTTCCATGGCATTGCTTTTCAGCATTTCATTCCCCAGTCTGTACGTATATCCGGGGTTGCCCCATTTCAAGTGCAGAATCCGGCACTTTCCCTTGATGTACTTCACGTGGTTAGTGATTGCCCAGTCCTCTAATCATTCACAATAAGACTCAAAGGCCCTGGGGAAGTCAAAAGGTGCATAGCTGTATTCAGAATGTTTGAAATCTCCTGTGAATACTGCATCACTTGTCAACTCATTCCAAAGAGATTAATTTTGTGAACAGGGCCCAGATGATGCTCCTCTTCCTCTGCCCTCCCTCTCCATTCTCCTGATTCCACACATAAAATTTAACCTCTGTCCCACGGTGTACCTCTTCAGCTTGTGGGGATCACCATTCTCACTTCTCATGTCTCCACTAATTTCCAGTTTTTTAAGAACTGAAGACCCCACACCCAGATAAGAAGGAACAGTCACTGCAGCATTCTCATAACAAAAGTAGCCCTGAAAGAAGAAGAGCTCTCTTCTTCATAAGAAGCATTTTTAACACTTAGCCATAACATCATGGAAAACAAGAACAGTGGATCCTGCCCCGCTGGTGCCTCAACCATTCGTAGTACTGTTGAAGGCCAATAGTGACAACCGTCTGTAATGGGTTTGTTACTCTCCCTGAGAAGAAAACAGATAGGACAGGTCATTTGATGTGTATTTTACCAATAAGGGCATTCCATACCATGTTACGTCAGCTCAGATATAAAATAGACAGGAAGGAAGCAAGTGGCCCCTTCTCTTCCAGGTAGCTCAGTGGAGCAGTCAGGCAGTTCCTTCAGGGGAGAAGAGTGTTGGTTGTGGGGAAGTATCTTTATTTTTAGTTCTTCTCTGCGTGAATAGTGTTTATAACATCTTCCCTCTTTGTGTAAATATTAGCAGCTTTGATTCCATGGTTTTTTTTTTCCCTTCTTTTGCCCCTTCCCCTCTCCCCTTCCCTCCGGAGGGATTGGGCGCAGGCCCAGAGGATACCTGGTGTTCAGCCAAAGTAAACAATAACACTGTCCCAAACTAATTTGTTCCACCATGTTGGTTTCAACATAGTTTCAACTGTAAAAATTATTTAACTGTATTACTGATGTGATTGTTAGAGCATGAGAGCAAACCAAGAATTGTTTAGAGCTTCAGGGTTTGGTTTTGCACCTCCGCTTGGAAAGAGTCACCCAATAATGTTCTGCAGAGTTCAGCCCATTAGTCATCTTGTAGACAGTTAAATGCAAATAGGCAAAAAACTTAGGTAAAACCACATCAGACTTGGAAACCAATTCTTTGGATTGGTCAGTCTGTGGCTGCAAGCCCACATAACAGAGAAAAAGTCTCAGTATTACCATATTCAAGAGCGATGCAATATTTTAAACCTTTTGGACCTTACAATACAACTTTTGAATACTGTTTATAATGGACACTTGGTAATCAGCAGCTATCATCATCAGATGCACACACAGCCTGTAAAAACCCTATATGCTGGCAGAGTAAGCTGAAGAAGACTTCAGACAACACAGAAGGAAAAAGGGAATGAATTATGGGAAAAACATAGGAAAGATCAAGTCACCATAACACTCCTCTCAAAGGCAACATAAAGCAACAACAGAAAAGCACCTAAGCACATTGGCAGGCACAAAGAGTCAGCCAGCTCCAGCAAAGGGACAGTGATAACTACTAACAGCAGTAATACGTTTTCACAACTCTTTTTTACTTCAGAAAAAATAGTCTCATATCCTCACTTTGAAAGAAATAGTTCACTTCACTACTTGCTGTTTATATGGGATACAAAATGCCAAGGTACCTACATGGACGGCTAGGAGATCTCAAAATAACTGTAAATGGATCTGTATCCTACAAATGTAGTATTGGAAGGAGAGTTCATACAGGAATGGTTTGGCAAGTTGCAATACTGAAGTAGGGGAGATAGCCCATAAACTCAAGGCCAGTTTTGCATGAAACAGGAAATTTAATCATCATAAAAGGCTTTCTTACAGCTAATTGTAGCACTGATAAGAGAAACAGATTTGATTTATCAATACTGGATCTATGTTTAGAAGTATCTCCTTCCCTTTCAAAGATAAGAACTGGCTGGAGGGTCGGGCCCAGAGAGTGGTGGTGAACGGTGCTGCATCCAGTTGGCAGCTGGTCACCAGTGGTGTCCCTCAGGGATCAGTGTTGGGCCCAGTTCCGCTTAATATCTTTACTGATGATCTGGATGAGGGGATTGAGTGTACCATTAGCAAATTTGCAGATGACACCAAGTTGAGGGGGAGTGTTGATCTGCTGGAAGGCAGGAGGGCTCTTCAGAGGGACCTGGACAAGCTGGAGAGATGGGCTGATTCCAACGGGATGAGGTTCAACAAGGTGAAGTGTCGGGTCTTCCACTTTGGCTACAACAACCCCCTGCAGCGCTACAGGCTGGGCACAGAGTGGCTGGAGAGCAGCCAGGCACAAAGGGACCTGGGAGTTTGGATTGACAGGAAGCTGAACATGAGCCAGCAGTGTGCCCAGGTGGCCAAGAAGGCCAATGGCATCCTGGCCTGGATCAGGAACAGTGTGGCCAGCAGGAGCAGGGAAGTGATTCTTCTCCTGTACTCAGCACTGGTGAGGCCACACCTGGAGTACTGTGTCCAGTTCTGGGCCCCTCAGTTCAGGAAGGATATTGAGGTGCTGGAGCAGGTCCAGAGAAGAGCAACAAGGCTGGTGAAGGGACTGGAGCACAAGTCCTATGAGGAGAGGCTGAGGGAGCTGGGGCTGTTTAGCCTGGAGGAGACTCAGGGGAGACCTCATCACTCTCTACAACTCCCTGCCAGGAGGTTCTAGCCAGGTGGGGGTTGGTCTCTTCTCCCAGACAACCAGCAGTAGGACAAGAGGGCACGGTCTTAAGCTGTGCCAGAGGAGGTTTAGGTTGGATATTAGGAAGAAATTTTTTACAGAGAGAGTAATCAGATATTGGAATGGGCTGCCCACAGAGATGGTGGATTCTCCATCCCTGGAGATATTTAAGAAGAAACTGGATGTGGCACTTAGTGCCATTGTCTAGTAACCACGGCAGTGTTGGATCAAGGGTTGGACTTGATGATCTCAGAGGTCTTTTCCAACCCGGTTGATTCTATGAAAGTTATTATTGATTCCACTGACTATGGTTCTACAATCACACCACCCCCCCAGTATTTTGCATTGTTCGCAAGCTTTTTAATGTCTGCATATTGTCCGTCATGGTGAAATCAGAACTATCTCATAGTGAGGTTGCACATTATCATGGAAAGCAGCTAAATCTGTCTTTCTATAAAATCTCCATTTTTAGACAGCAGATCCTACTGCAACAGTTTTTCATTTAGGCATTGCTTCATCGTCTACCTATATATATATATCTACCTACCATGTAAGCCTGGATAGGAACTAAAAAGAGCTTTCCTGGCCATGTGTTTTTTTTCTTTCCTCTCCATCTATCCTCCCACCAAATACTGAGTTTTTTGGTCAGCTTACTTATTACGCAAAAATATGATACATATTGCTCAAAACCAGAAGGTAGAAGAGGTTTTTGTTGGAGGTTTTAAAAAAAACCCCAAACAGTAAATGCCAAACACGAAATAGTTGTTTCTGTGCATTACCTCCAAATGACATAAATAATCACACATTGCTAAAAACCCTTTGGATATATTTTGTGGGTACTGAGATGTGCCTGGAGTCTGCCAAACCAGCACTTAACTGAAATCACAATTCATCTGAGCAGCTTATTCTGTCATAGTCATTATTTTCTCAAATATTCTCAAACTTCTCAAGTCAGGGCATGGATAGCTGAAGATACAAGCTTCTTGAAGAAGAGACTTATCTCTTTTTTTTTTCCCTTCTAGGTAAAACAAAATATTGTTATTGTTTCACATTATGCATTACTCAAAGCATAATTTAATCAAATCCCATTGTGTGTGCACACACATGTTGTCCAGCCTCAATTCTAAGACATAAAATGTGGTATTATTTTTTATTCTCATCCATTTACTTGTTATGTCTGTTTCCAATCTATTAAATTAGAACTCAGTGTTCTCAAATGATGGAAGTGATGATATAATCCTACAGACCGAAGTCTTTCTGTCCTGGTACAGGAGCACATATCAATCCATGACAGTAAGCTAAAAGGTTCAAGAAACAGTGATGCAAAATACTGAGTATTAACTGCTTAATGACAAAGGCTAACTGGTATACTTTTATGAATTCTTTTTAGAAACTGGCCACCAGGTCTGTGGTCTACAGACTGTAGTCTGTGGATTAACTTCAGTTTTTCCATTTATTTTATAAGTTCCAGCAACTGAGTTTGATGTAGCTGTAAAGAAAAAAAGAACGAGGAAAAAAAAAGAAGAAACAAAAAATAAATAAATGAGAAAAAAGAAAAGAACAAGAAAAAAGAATGAGAAAAAAGAATATAACGAGAAGAGTTCCTTACCTATCCCTTCTTCTTGTTCAAAACCAGAAGACTGTGCATTATCCATAACATTAAGGTGGATTTGGCTGAGATGTAACATTAGGTTTTTAATTTGTACGAAACCATGTTTAATGCTGAGCCACTTTCTCATATGTGGTTTTTGCGTAATTCTATAATTTTCTCTATTAACCCCTCACCTTATCAGTCACTCAATCCATTTGTCTGTTTTATTTCTCTTGTAGAGCTGCATTTTCAAATCATCAATTAAAAGCTCAAGTATCAATAGTTAATAGTCCATGTAATGATTACACCTGGTAGTAATAAAATTATTCAAGTTAGCAACTTATCAAATGAACAGTGAGAATTACTCTATTGGCTGTAACCAATAATAAAACATCTGCAAAACCCAGAGGCAAATACATTTCAATTTAGAATAATCCATCCTAAACCCTGACCACTGAGCTTTCAAATTATAGCCTCACAGATTTCTACTTGTTCATTTTTCTTCATGGAATAATTACTTTTGCTTTGTTTTCTGGTGTATATCTAATTCTTTAACTTACACAAAGGTTAGTATTATATTCAGATACACATTTTTGTGGTGGGGTCAAGTGGGAACATATATATACGGTTTATAAAAGAAATCTTGACCTCCATAGCATGATGTCAAGGACAAGTACTGCTGTAGATAAAAAGCAAGCTGGTATAAGCACATTTTTCTTTAAAACATTATAACAGCTATTAAAAGTGGTTCTTACGATGGAAGATGCTGGAGCTTGAAAGTAATACTTCTATTTACTTCTTTCTGTTCTGTTCTTGAGCTGCAATGTTTTATTTCATATGCACTGTTCAGAGTAATCCCAGCACAGAATGGAAAAAACATGTTAGCTGCTTCATTTTTAAGATAGTTTTAATCAGGTAATTACAAGAAAAAAACATTAAAACAATTTTTATGGTGTTATCTGCTATGTCAACTTACAAGGATATGATGTAACAAACCAGTTACAAACTTAAAGACATATTTACATTATATACTCAAAGTAACAAGCTATATTCATAAAGGAAACACCTATGGGATGAGTTACCTAAATTATACATCAATTACTAGAAACAAATAGCAGTTGAGGTTTAATGGAAACAATATACACATGAGGCACTTTGAGGTCATTAGGGTGGAAAGCAAATGGCACCAAGCAAAAGAAGGAAAACCATGTACAGCTTATACTGCAGCTTTGAACATGAAGGCTGCTTCTTCACCAAATGTTTGATTTCTTTAACGAACCACAACTTTTGCAATTAAGAGAGAGAAACCTTCAGGGAAGAAAACCCCCCAAACAAACCCAAACAAGCCCCCAACCCCTCTTTTTTTTCATCAGTGCACCAAAGGAAACAGAAGTTTTATCCACCGCTGGACTAACAGTACCATAAGGCATCTTTTTAAAGTTCTTGTTTTCATTGCCAGCCCTGAGCCTGATCTTCATTTTACTAATAAGAATGTATAGCTGTACTGGCTGCACACTGTGCCATAAGTTCAGAGAAGATTTAAAGTCTCATTTAAACCTGGGCATTATTTACATAGGAGTTCAACATTATCCTCCAGGTACACATGGACAGATCATTCTGAAGAGAACTCATCCAAAATGGGAATGTTATATTCCAACAACCACAATTAAGGCATTCTTCAAAATACCTTTCCTTCTCTAGAGGAAACTGCATTGGTTAAGACTGTTTGGAACATCCCTTCCTTAAGCTCTGGAAGAGTTTTATGCCAGCATTTGCTGTTGTTTACTAAATAGTTACCATAATAATTGTAGGATATTATCAAATATTGCTTTAACTGTGCACACAACTGTAGATATACTTTTCGCAGCTACTGAATTGCATATGTGAGTGCACGCACCCACCTGTGCATACTCGAAACTTGATTTATATCACAAACCAAAAGGCCAGATTCCCTCCGTGTGAACATCAAAGCTCCATCACTTTGCTGTGGAAAGAACTTCAAGAGGGGAAATAGATAAAATAAGAATAAAAAAAATACTTCTTATAAACTCAGTGACAGAATCAAAAGAATTTTAATTTCATTTCTGATTTTTATGCTCCTGTGTAACAGGCCATTGTAACTATTTTAAACCTAACAAAATATATGGTTAAAGGATTTGTACTTCAGTGTTAATAATGGCACTTAAGAAGCATGATGAGATAAGAAATCACAGTAAGATTCCAAATTACAATCCTGTAAATTCATAGCTAAAGCGTAACATATTCGTGTAACTTAATCGTGCACCAATGGCCAGTTAAATGACGATTTAATCCAATACCGCGCCTGAACGTCACTTTTCCCCCAGTAGATGGTGCACGAGTGCTGCTGTCATTTAACTTCTTTCCGCACTTTCAAGGGGAAATACTTAATTTTCACGGTAACCGAGGCTTTCAACAAGCGAGGGACTTAATATTCAGTGACGGTTTCCAAAGGCTCGGGTCCCCTCCAAGCAGCACAAAGCTCTGCTACTACATGGCTGACAAACTACAACTCTGACATTAAAAGCAAGAGGAAGAGTATGGATTGGGGAAGAAATTCCTCTCTTTCCAAATGCTTAAGAAAGTATTTCAGAAGAGATAGGATAAATGTAACATGCCACCAAAAACAAAAGATACGCAGATGTAGCAGCCTTTTCTGGAATGGGTTTGCCATATGTCCACCTTCCACTACTTCTCTCCCAAATACAACAGTGGGTAAGATTCTTAACACCAGAAAAAAAGGTACACATGCAGGCTACTAACACCAACCCTTTTGTAATCTTGTAGCTTTGCATTCAGTTAGTTGCTCTCAAACCAGGCATGCAGGCTGACACTTCCAGCACAAGAACAAGTGAGCATACGTCCGTTCAGTAACTCTTTTTTAGATGAAGCAATTCTTCAAAGAGAAAAGCAAAAGGTGAAAACATTTTAGCAGCAAAGTGGTTAAATGCAAGGTAAAAATATTAATGCACACATTCAATAAAAATATTAAAGCATATATGTTTCATATAAAATACAGTACAGGACCAGGAGTTTCACTGTGTTGTATAGTGCTCAGAGGAAACTGTTAAACTAATTTCTTTCTGAAGTATATACATAATACGATTATATAGTATTTTTCTATACAGCCAGCAAGTTCTTTTCTTAGGTTGTTCATACCTCGCCACCTTGAATGAGGAACCCAGCATTCAGAAATTATAAATTCCTCTCATTCACTAGGAAAACATCACCTTTTTTTAAATGAAAGTTGTTTTTAAAGTTAACAGTCTATTCTAGGCAACCAAGTTTAGCTGAAAATGTGTGAAGCATGAAAACCAACCAGAGTAGCAGCTTTCAAATATATAAACAGTAAAAACCAAGATTGCTGCTACCGTATCATATTCTTGGACTTGAGTCATCCAGTCAACTCTTAATACAAAACTAGAAGCTCTTCTGTAACTTCTATAGTTATCAAGATATTTGTCTTCTTTTTCAATGTGAAATAATACTTTCAGATGATCTATATACACAAGGTGGCCAATTCAAGCTGTAGTATAAATATAAATGTTTTCTTTCAAAAAGTATTTTACAGAGAGATAAAGTTATTTACATTTGCTCATTTTACTTCTGGGCTACAAAGGAAAATTAAGGGGACTGGTACAGGCAGAAAAAAATTACACAAAATATACTGAAAAAAATGCATAGAAGTGAGAAAAGTAAGTCATGTGCATCTTTTAAAATGACTCAATTAGGTCGTTTGTTTAATAACAAGGGTATACTGAGGAGAGTCTGTCCCACTCCAGCCAAGATGTCAAACAGGCACCTTCACTGATAAATTATGACTGTTTTTAGTGTTGTACGTCTTTAACAAGAAGTAACATGTTTGTTACTTCATAACAGAGCAAAACACGTAATGTTTTAAAAAAATTCTGTATGGGTTAATTAGTTAATTCTTACCTGAAAGTTAAAGACTTGGTAAGTCCAAAACCATAAGAAATATCATAGACAATATATCATCGTGCATACACACACATACACATGCTCTCTCACTCTCCACCACCACTCCCCCACCACCGCCTTGAAAGTTCCCAATTAAGAAGTTCACTCAGTTTTGCCTAGGCTGTAATTTATTTCTCAAGCTAAGTCTTTTGTTGTTGTTTTTGAACAAAACACACAGTACTTTTGTTCTTGCCCATTCAAATTAGAAAAAGTTGTGGTTCAAAATAATGAGAACAATTTCACTTTTGTTATTAATCTTTTGTTTTAATCATAGTACTTGATAAACAGCTGAACAGGATCCTAGTTTAACAGAAGGATAAACAAGAACACTGATGACAATTTGTTACAACTGCCTTAATGTACCTTTTGCTTAATGAACATCTGAATATGCAAGAAAATATTTTTGGAGGACACCCCAAAAGAAAACAACTTGCTGGTTGAACAACAGAAAAACGTCCTTTTTGCTATTATGTTGAAATCAAAGTCATTTATATATAAAAATAAATGTTATGTTCTAACAAGAACATTTTAGACAATTACATCTGTGCTTAACAAAAAATATTGGTCACTTGAGACTAGAATAATTAATATTTTAAAGGTTTTTAGATTATCAGAATGTATGGATACAATTCAACACAAACTGTAGCTGAAGGGAACCAGGACTGAAAATATCAATTCGTCCATCTGGAATAAAAATGCAACTAAATTAACTAATTAAATATTTAAAATACTACCATGGAATGTGACAGTAGATATGGTCCATACCTACTATATCGGAGGGAAGGAAAGTTTAACATGTAATAATTCGTACCTTACACATTTAGTTAAATATAAACATTTGTTATTTATACATAAAGTTGCTTCCAAAAAACTATTAATAAGTGATTTAGTTGCACTTAAAATCAGTTTTATTTCTCATTTGCCAAGTATTAACTTTTCTTAATCTTAAATCAACTGTCACTAGTGCACTTTTAGTTAAAATTTCCCATCAGGTAAGTTTAATCCTTTTAAAAGAGCCCCCTCACCTAAACCATGAATGTACAAAGTGGCAAAAGTTAATCTCTTTTAGTATAATCATAGTTTATATACTCATTTTATAGCCAATAATAAGAACAGGCTTTCCTTTGCAAGATCTCCTTCACAACTCGCAACAAATGCCACGCACTCAAAGGAAATAGTTAGGCGTGGCTACCACTTGTAAAATGCCAAGGTCTGACAAGTCTTGTTGCTTCCTCCACATCAAGTATCTCTTATGTGAAAGAAGATTCCCTTCAGCTTGCCAAAAAGCTTCCACAAATCCAAGTTAGATGCTTCCTGGAAACAAAGATTTTTCAGCTCTGTTTGGCACAAGACTGATTCATCCCGCAGCTTTATGCTTTCCTCCACAGCACCCACACACCTCACCACAGTGATGGCATGCTCTCAAGGGGAGGTAGCAGCACATACATGGAGCAATAAAAGAGAGTGCCACCAGTGCTAACCAGCGTAAGCAGAACTTGTCATCACTAGTGTCACACGAGCAAGGATCAGAGAAATCTCCTTCAGAGTCTGACATGCAGTGATACAGCATGCTCTCTGCGCAAAGCATGCAACTAACTTGGTAGATACATCTTTTAATAGGATCTGGCGCATCTTGACATTTTCCTCTGCCATTATCTTCATGATTAAACCTTTCCTGGCAGTATATACAGCGGGAACGCTCACCATCCTCTTTTCTTCTTTTTGAGTTTTTAAATTTTGATGAGGAAGGCTGAGTTTTAAATACCACAGAACTCTTCGAGTCTTTCAGGGAATTCAACTTAGTTCCATCCCCACATGGGTATAAATAGTCAGATTTTTTACTGTCTGATTTAGAAAATGGTATATTTGAGTCTGCATCATCCCTCTCCAGGTCGTTCTTCCACATGTCAGGATGCCTGTAGTCTGCATAACGACGTATCAAAATGTCACGAGGGTTTATCCTAACAATTTCATCTTCGTCCTGAAAACTAACGTGTCTGATGGACTTCAGTGGGACCTGAAATGGCAAAGTAAGAGAAGTTTACTACAGTGAAGTCTCAAATTTACATCCACCTACAATGTAAAACTCAAATTAGAAAATTAAAAAACGACACTTTTTTTCCTTGCTGCTTGACAATAAAAAAATCCAGCTTATTTTCTCACTATCACAATTTACAAACTTCCCCACAGTAATGAGTCTTTTGCATGGTATTAGGTCTATGAGCTTTAGTATTCTTTCCTGACTTTTCAATACCTTGTAAGATCTTTGAACATTTTGCTATCCACACAAAACTTGATGCTGCTCTTTGAATTATGCTCAAAATTAGGGTGTTAACATCTTTCGGTGGAAACTAACTCCACAGATTAATTATGCCTTACGTGAACGTGCTGATTTCACGTCAGCGATGATCTGCTGCTTTAGGACTAACTCCCTGATACATTCACTTTTGTATTATCTAGGAGAAGCTTTCCTTTATTCCTGTCTTAAATTTTTGAACTCTCTCCATTTTATAACAAGAGTACTCAATATTTGTTACTTATTCTCAAAGCTGCATTCTAAATGAGGATTTTATCATGTGAAGAATAATATTCAGTATGATGATCCATCAGCTTCTAAAGACATTTCCCCTTAGCCAATTACAGTACTTAAATTACTACAATTACAGTACTTAAATTCATTAGTTTAGGACACTAGCAAACACCTAAGTACTTCCTAAATTCTCAGCTTGTAATGAACTGACTATAATTCAAGACTTTAAAAAGCAGGTAAGAAGGAACGTGCTAAACATGCACAAAACAAACAGTAGAGAAATAAGAGAGAGTTCTTGTTCTGCCTTACAATGAGAGGGCATGGGGGCATAGGAAAGTTGTCAAAGGTGGCAAAATTCATAGAATCATCTGAACTGAAATACTGAAGACCTCAGATAAAAGTGTAAGATAGTGGACTGCCACTAAGTGTTACTGAAATCACATTACAAGTGACTTGCAAGAAAAGGTGCAAATAATGACAGGATAAAAATTTCGCATGTGTATCAAAGTAGCTCCTGAAAATAGCAGACAGTGCAAAGGTCTCAGTACGTCCCAGTATTCCTACCTTACAGATAGGCAATTATTTTCCTACACTGTAGGGCTATTATAATCAGAGACAGATTAAAAGTGGGCTTCAAGTCAAATTCCACCTTCTCCTTCTGTCAAGTGCACAGCCTGTAAACCACCTCACAGAAAGCACCAAAAAAATCTCCACTCCCTAACCTATTAGCCTTACAAAGTCTCCAGAATCATGAATTATTTGGGAATGCATCTTTGGCACCAGTATGGTTGCTTTGGGAGCGTTTACCTTATTAATACTCAAATTAATGAGAATTAATGTGTCACCATTCCAAAGTCGAGGACAACAGTTGAACTGCATGTTCCTAATCTGTTGCAGTGTGTGACAGAAAACTACTGAAAATGATGTTAAAACACTTCTACTTTACTTCTACACTGAAGTCTGCATGTCCTGGTTTTGGGGTAGGAGACAGAGGAGGGAGAAGGGAAGGCAGCTGCGAAAGAGGAAGAAAGAACTTATTAAAATATGCCATCTTCTGATTATGTAAGAATATCTGTAGCCTGCTCTAACCATCACTTCCCTGCTCAACAATCCTTGTGTGATAACTAAAGAACTGTAATTAGAGCTGCTTTGCCCTGAGACTCTCAACTGGAATATGCTAACAATAATAATGTTTTTTTTTCCCGTGGCTCTAAGCCACATAGTTGGACTTCCACAAGGTCTCAAGGATATAAGAAGAAGAAAGGTTATATCCTATTTAGCTAACATTGCTTCTCTTCCATACTACCCCTGGCTCCTATACAAGCAGTCAGGCTTCCCCTTTGCTTATAAAAGCAGAGTTCTTCTCAACTCTACTCTGTTTTCAAACAAGAGGAAGAGTATTGTTTAGCGCCAATAAATAGCTATGGCTAATTGGCTTTCTTGAGCACTTTACAGCATAAATTTATTTAAGGGGAAAAGCAGCAAAAATGTCATTAGAGTCCCATATGTTACAGGCATAAAGGATCGTTACCCCACTGTCCACATAGAATATTACGCACACATTTAAGACATTAAATAAAACCCATTGTTTAAAGGAAAAAACCCTAAAACCTCAAACAAAAAAACCCACCCTCAACCTCCCATTCCCCAGACAGCTAATAGCCATTAAAGATCACTACAAATGCTAACAACTGTAAAATCTGACCTCTCCTCAGCCTTTGAAGGCTTTTTATTTGCTTGAGCAGAACACATCATATACACATAACTCATTTAATTTTTTCGAGTCCCCAGCCCAACACCTAAAAATATTTAAGAACTGACATGTTACAAACAACACACCGCTACACGTTCTTTATACAACTGATGTTGAGAAGTATTTTTTTAAGAAAGAAAGTGGGAAATGCTGAAAAACAAGCAAACTGGAGAAATGTTGGAAAAGCTTTATTTAAATGAAGTGCTTACTTGTTGGGTGTTTAATGGGACCTACATGAACACATGAAAACTTAAGAACAATACACAATTCAAATTCAGTTAAGTACAAATACCAGCAAAATTCAATGAGAATAACAGACACAGTCCTCTAAACATTCAAAATTAAAACTCAGTATGCCATCTCTGTATGCCAGCTGAAGCAGGAAGGGAGTAGGAATATTACAGCAAACTGAAATTCTACAACAAATCTGATTATGAACATGATTAGCCAGATGGAAATTAGAGAGAAAATTTTTGTTGACACGCCTGAACCCACAAGTATTGCACCTTACTTGAAGGGATGCACCTCTAAACAAGGCACGGTCACTTGCTTGGTACTGTAGCCTTTGCTGTTTCTGCCCAAACAGATACACCTGTCTTTGCTGAGCTTGCAACTTCACAATATGAGGACACCAGCAGCTGAATCTATCATCGCAAACCACTAAATTTAAGTTAAACATGCATCCACGTATCAGAAGCTGAAAAGCTGAGGGACTTAAGTATTTTCTACTAATAGCCAAAGTACTACAGGTAAAGATCTGAATTGTCATTAATCACTTTAGTTTGAGCGCACACTTCTCAAGCTGTTCAACTTACGAGCACAGTAAGTGTGTTCAAACTTATTTACGTAAAATTGAAACAAAACAGGTAATTAGCTCAAGATTTGCTGTACCACCTGGTCACATGCATGGAGTTTAGCTGAGACAGTGCAGCATGTGCATATACAGAATGTGAGGTTTTGTTGACTTGCCTATATTCTAAATGTGTGTACCACAAGACCATGCAAAAAGCATGGAATATCAGTTGCAGATGGTGACAAAATATGATAAGAATATTTTAAAGAATATCTACTTAAATTTTCATGGAATCTCTCATAACTGCAGTTTTCAATTGGAGCATTGTAATTTCAAAAAAATTACTATTTAATTTCTATTAGACAGACACAAACTACTCAGTATACCACAGCTTAAATTATCATTTACTCAGTAGCCAATTTTATACACGCTCTTAAAACAGGTATTTTAAGCTACTGCACTTTTCTTTACAACTCAATGAAGACTAACAGCACACACATCATTGGTTACTGTAGTTATTACGTTAGCTGCAATAACCTAATCACCTGTCCATTCTATTCTAAAAAATATTTACAATTCTATTTGCAAGTAAATAGGAAGAGGGAAAAATATGTACCTCTTGATGAACAGAACAAACAAAAATATGAGGTGGCTTACACAAAGAGATAACCAGAGCAGATCAATGATTAAAAATCAGAAGTTCAAAATTTTGAGCTCTTTGCTTAGTTCTCCAGATGATACTGCTCACCTCTTTTGCCCAATAAAGCAGTTTAAGAGCAGCTGATACAAGACTTTAATACAATCCTATCTTTCTCTGCAAAAATGACTGAGAGTACTAAAAAGCTCTATTTCAAGGAACAGAAATATTTCTGACAAGTCTTTAAAACTACTTGAACTTGCATTCTACTTTGACTGCTGTTATTTACATATTCTAACAGCTTCCCATGTGTTTGCTTCTTGACATAAAAGCTTCCCAGGCTTCTAGACATAAGACCCTCAAATTAATTATTATCCAACTTACTGTTAAGTCTACTTCTACAGGCTACAAAAACTGTCAAATTCTTTGAGCTTTAGAAAAAAGAAAAATGTATAGTGCTAGAGGAAAAGCTGTACCAGTGGCTGAATACTTTTTATACATAACTGATACATTCTTTTCCTTTGTGAACCAAAATAGAGTATTTTAGTTTTAATAGGCAGTTAGAGAGGATAAGCAATGTTTCACTAAAAATATTTAGCAGAAGTGCACTACTTTGCAATCCATCCAAGAAATCAGTTTTAAAGACACTTTTCAGTATTTCTAATCAAAACATTATTAGTATACGTATAACCAAGATTGAGCTCATGGCCAAATAACATTTTCTGAAAAATTTTTAACAGCTTTTCAAGGCTGCAGATACTGAAGTCTGTAATACAAAAATTGAATTCAAAGAAAATAAAGATTTATTAATGTAGTCTGGTGCAATACAAACACAGGTAAATACCTTCACAAAGCTTTATCTCTGCCATAATAATGCTATAATATTTCAGCTGCAAAGCCTATATTGGTAATTTCAATAAGTTGAGAGTATAATACTACACACAGGGACTTAGAACAAAGTGATTTCTTGTCAGAAACTAAATACTGTGCCATTAATACAGCAAGCAAATAAGAACAGCTTCTTTTATTGGTATTCTTACCTGGTTAGGTTGGTTAGGAAAACAGGCTCTCCTGGTGTTGAAATCCTCAAATGCTGAAGGCCTTAAATTCGCACTGTTGTAGGTTTCACTGGTTACTACAGTTTCATGTTGAAAAAGGTGATCTTTCATTAATGAACCTGATGTATTTTCTTGAGCAGTCTAGAACACATAAGAACTCCCTTGAAATGATTTTGCATTTATACAAAAACCACACCAAACCCACCAAGTTCACATATAAATGTGTTAATATTCTATGTAATGTGTTAGAGGCATCTAAAAATAGAAGTATTTTTAAAGCACTTAGAAGTAGGCAAGTATTTTCTTTACTATGAGTCAGCCTTGGTAAATACAAAGTTTCATCTCTGCAGAGGGTACAACTGGGCACTTCAGATACACACCTTCCGAACTCAGTTGCCAAATCAGACTTCTTTAAGGAAGCAGAGATTAGCCCAGTCTCTGAGATTATGCTTTCTCTAACCACCCATGAGGCTGCCAGTATTTACAAAAATACAACTGGAGAAAAAAAAAACTTCTGAGACTAATAAGACAAAAGCTAGTCAGACCTTTTAATAAATTAAAAGCAAGATCAGCTGGAAAGGATCAGAAAGTCAGTTTTAACGTACACTAATTAACAATATCTAATTACAGCAAGTGTGTATTAAACAACTAATGACTGACTTTTAAAGAAATTAAGGTTATATCAGGCAATTTGATACAAAAGTGAGACCATGTGGCAACATATCATTATATCTGCAGGACCTGTGCCATTTAGAATAAAGAAGAGGATGTATGTTTGCGTGGAATACTGGCTTGTGAGGTGATCCAGCTTCTGAAATGAATAGAAAAACAAACAGTCCTCATTCTTTAAGCTTAACTGACTGGGGTATACTTAGGATACAGCAGAACATTTTGATACTAATCCCATTGGGCTGCCAAAAATGTACTGTAGGATGTTTTGTTTGTATTGAGAGATGCTGTAAAGTTAACTGGCTGTCATCATCTGATAGCACTGAGAAAATTCTGGCATCATCCAACTTCCAGCAATGAGAATGTTTTAGCTTTATTACAAGGACTTGTATATATCAAGAAAACATTAAGAGGAGAAGAATAAAAACACTGCAGAAAACTACTGAGGCAGAGGCAAACTGAAAGTTTTGTCAGGTTCATTTATCAAAATACTTAAGGAACTTATTCTGGGATTACATTAGCACCTCATGTATGTAAAAACCTAATGTATCAAGTTCTAAGACTATCTAGAGAAACTGGAAGTAGCGGGTCTGTAGCTGATTTTTAGGAGAAAGGAAATCATCACATCACTAAAAAATTTATGTATTGCTTAAAAGCACTGAGTGGAAAAACATTAAATTTAGTAATTAATTAATGATCAGCTTAATGAATACTAGAAAGCATACACCCCAAGAAAGATAATAGCTTACTCAATCAGGTTAAAGTTCCCATGAAATTTTGAAGACAGGCAAAACTTCAGAAAGAAGTACTTTTTGCAGATCCTTGAGTGTGACAACAACACTAAGCAACTGACCCTGTTATTGTCAAAATTCAATATTCTGGTCAAACACTCTCGAGAAAGGAGTATTAAAGAAATGTTGAAATGACTGGCAGTTAGACTTCATAGATGTACATTTATTTTAGGAGCAAAAAGCATCAAATATTAGTGCAATATCAAACATCTTCCTAGCAGAAGGCATTCCTGCAGGTATATTGCCCAACGACAAAAAGCTTCCAAACAGTGGTTCAATCCACAGAAGAGCTGCATTCAAAACAAGGAAGAAATGCCTACAACTATTTTTGGTTTGAACAACGTTAAAAGTTATTACAAACATTTCAGCTAACAGCTAGAAGCCATTTTATAGAAACCACAGTGATAAGCACCCTGTTTCCCCCTTGCTCCCCTCCCCCTGCTATTATAAATTTGAATGGTCTAGGGAGAATGGAGCAAGCTGCAAAAACTACTACTCCTTCCCAGGGAAAAAAGATACTACCCGCAAGCCAGTCTTTATCCCTGGGTGAGATTTGCAACAGCCTGCATTATTTCCTGTCCCTGCAGGTGACTGACACCTTTTTTCTTCAGCAGTAAACTACCTACACTACAGAGCAAAAAGGACACGTATGCGCTCGCAGTCAAGGAAGGCTTCATCTAATGAAGGACACAGGCAACAATCATCTATTTCAGTGCTAACTAACAGTGCCAGACAATGATGTATGAAAAACAAACCGTACTCTTAAAGCAAACCTTTGTGCCCTACACGCAGCAATTATCAAAGAATGCTTTTAGAAAATTCCAAAATGAACATCACAATTCAAGCTAATTGACTTCAAGGACAAATTTCGGGGTGGCAGGAGACAGAGAAAGGCACCTGATCTTTTGCAAGGCAAGAACTCATAAGACAGCCTTTTCGAAAGCACAATGCTCAGCTTACCAACCTAGATACTACAGGTAAGTGGACACAGCTGAACTTCTGATATTTATGAAAACCAAAAAGCAATCAGGTCAATTATGATCTTTTTTAGCCAATAAATATTCACTATGCAGAACAACAGAAATGCCAGATGAAAATCATGAATTCTGTGGTTTTAATTAAACTGTAGTTTAGATACAGTCAAACCACGTTTATTCGTATCCAGAAAGCTTTTCATTGAACACTTCCTACTCCAATCTGATGTTTTATGATAAGGTCATAAACACCTGAAACCCCACATTTATAATGGAAATACTGACAATCTGAAGTAGGAGGCCCTAGAAAACAAAAAGGCTTTTGTATTGAAAATCCATTTAAGTAAAAAGCAAACATATAAAGTTTTCCACAAGAACTAAGCTTGTTATATTAAATATACAGAATATCACACACAAACACAGAAGCACATATTCCCCTTTTCTACTGTCCAAAGCAATTACACCGCCCACATTTGATATCCTTTAACCACAGCCTGCAGAGTACACTACTGGCATAGGTTATTCAGTATCATCTGTAAAGTAACCTACGCCAGTTTTTAATGCACAACGGAAATCTGGTTTGCTCCCAGCTGCTGGTATAATAATTACTGTCCTATGGTTGCTAAGAGATACTCTGATTTTTTTTCCAAGACTACTAAAACATTTCTGTGCGCACAGGCAAAAGGATGCTGGGTAAAGCAATAAAATGACTCCAGCTGTAGCTCTCCAGCAGAATTCAAAGCCAGATGACAGCTGTAGAGAAAATGAAAACCAGACTTCTTCAAATTTTCTCTCCTTACTTCTCCCAGTTTGCCAGAGTTAAGTCCGGGAGAGAATTCAACATTGTTCTGCAAACATTGTTAAAAATGTTCTGCTTTAAGTAAGTTTAATGATTACACAGAAGGATGGATGAGAGACCACATTTCCGTTGCATCCCAGTTCTTGCATTTACTTCCCATGAGGCCTGAAAATCTGCTGTTTGATGCTAACCAACACAAGAATGTTTAAATGTTTTTTCCTTAATTTTTCAATTGTGACTAGATGATACAGGTTTCAAAAACATCTGAATAACTTCCTTCTGCTTTAGCTATTTCTAAGACTGATGGAGCAGTATATTTGGCAAAGAAACTACTATTTTCAGGTATGTGTTTCTGACATGGAGTGAAATATGAACTAGATTACTCCGAATATTTTGTACAGTTTGAAGTAAAAAATAAGACATTTGACAAGCTTCTTTCTTCAAAGGCTGTTTTACCTGAATATATACAGCACACTAGATGCAAAGAGGTTGTTAGGGTGAGGAAGAAAAAATATAATTCCTCCTGTTTCTAGAATACAACTCCAACAGAAAAACTTAATAAACCCAAATATTTTAGCACAGTATATGATTAGATTTATTTTAAATTGATAATGTGAATTAGTATTACTTTTAGTTCTAGGAATTGGGCCTAGTCAATTTATTAACTGCACTAAATATTGCTAATCTTTACTGATTTACCATGTAGTACTGTCTTCTCCATAAAAACAAGGGTAAATTATTTCACATTTCCTCATAGGTCATAATTTATTTTAGAAAAATAATACTTAATACAAAAATAACAAGTTCTTCAAACCTTTTGTTACAGACAAAATAAA
The DNA here is from genome assembly GCF_001715985.3 of Manacus vitellinus. Classification (NCBI taxonomy): domain Eukaryota; kingdom Metazoa; phylum Chordata; class Aves; order Passeriformes; family Pipridae; genus Manacus; species Manacus vitellinus. Next base: position 11,624,714 of record NW_021940750.1, read on the forward strand.
TTGAGTGGTCACTAAATAATGCAGTTATGAAAAGGTCTCTAAATAGTGTATTTACAAAGAGGCATATGAACTGTTAATGTCCTTCCTGACTGCACCAAAACCACTTATGATGTAAGTTGCAGGCGTTTTCCAGCTTTGTATTAGCAAAAAGCCCAACTTACTTACTTCTGAAAGAACAAGCCAAACTTTTTCTTCTGCTTATAATTTATCAGTCTACAGTTTTCTTCTGCCAGTACTAAGAAACTGAAAAGCATAAGTGATCCATTTCTTACTACTTCAAAACTGTTAAAATGTGCTGGTAGCCTATAAATAACACCAGTATGGCTGAATCAACAAAACCTGAAAGAAATTAAGACTCAACTGCTCTATTTTTCAGTTCTCAAAAGCAAGACTTATGCACTTCAGGATCCAAAACCCACATAAAAATAATTTTAAATGCATGAGTTCTAGATTTCATTGATTAGATTTATTCTAAGAAAAAAAAAATTCTGATTTTTATGGCTTTTTTCTTCAGTTAAGCTATATGAGTTTTAGAGCAAGAAGTTTATATTTGGTAGAGGAAAAGAATACAAGCCAATATTTTAACAAACAAGTAAACTGACTTAAACAAGATGCTCATCTACTACATTCAAAATGCATCATTTTATACCAAAACCATCCAAATTTCCTACCCAAACAAATTCCCAGTGTATATTTCCACGTAAGTATATATACATTTGCAGGCTCAATTTACCAACATTTCACAAAGTCAGATACCTCTTCATTATCTCATTTGTATATTTCTATTTGAGATTAATCTGGTAAGACTAAGGCTTATTTGATGATATAAGCAATTTACATCTAATAGGTTAACTAAACAACTAATAATAATCGTAATAATTTAAGCAACCATTAGAAACAAGTATGAAAACCTTTGATTGTATTCTTTTAATACTGAGACTAACATTATTTGTGAACTCAGAACAGTTAAAGAAACTATAATGAAGCTATGTCTTCTTAAAATGATAAATTTGATCTTCAGTAAAAAGAGTGCTTTCTCTGTTTGATTTTATTTACAAAATGTAAATAAAACCCAAAAAAATCTAGTAACCCAAGATACAACATAGGAAGCCAAATGCTAGCCTAGAAAGCACAAGAATTCAGTTTTTGGATCTGCATTTAAGAGATGCACATACAACCTTTGGACAATCACTGTTTCTGCTTGCTACTTCTATAAAATGTAATAATAATTATTACAAGGAGGCACTGAGGTTTCACAACACTATCACTGAGAAGATCAGTTTTGATCTTACTTGGGTCATTTTATTTGCTCTCTGTAGCACCAAATAAAATAACTTAAGAAGCATGTTTAGCTTTCTTCATCACTGGTCATCTTCATTACAAAAAAATCAAAAACAATGGTAATAAAATTTATGTACAAACTACATACTATATTCATACTTCAAATATACACTAAATACAGGATTCCTGCTGACTAGAACAGTATAGGCAAAACTGCCCTTATATTCTACCCACACTCTAAAATGCCCTTGCATAGATACACTCCAAAATTTACTCAAAAATACTATTAGAGACTTGGTAAAAGAGCTTATAAAACAGCAAAACAAAAAATCATTAGGTCTTTTAAACTACATAGAGGCAAGAAGTGGGGGAGTGGAAGTCAACATGACTCTTCAAATACACAGTCATTATCTTTAAAGAAAAATGCACCAGTTAAAAAACCCCGGGGTATTGAGTTTCATTTACAACAGTATCAATCATGGAAGGGGAAGGAATTAATAATGTGAGGGAGAATGTACACTATTTGGTATTTCAAAGGTATTCTTGGTGACTAGACCTGGTGCCTGTAACTAAAATGCAGCTTTTCTACAATGACATTCATAACCCTGCAGTTACAGCTTCGTTACTGATACATAAACCTGCTAAAGCAGGGTGTGTTCAGTCTTCCTTGCACTTTTTTCCCCCTCTCTTCTGGTATTGTTATTGACAGGCAATGCTAGTATCACTTATTTTACTTTGGTAGGTAGAGATATGGTAAGAGATACTGGCTACCTTTTTTGCCTTTTGAAAGCAAGCAATTCTTGCCACTTATCCATGGCACAAATCCCCAAATGTAATGTGTGAAATTACATTTTATATCTAGAATGTAAAAGATGGTTCTACCACATAAAAGATAGTTTGTACAACATACGATTGTTTGTACCTGTAATATATATATTGTGTATATATATACATACACGTTTTATAAAGAATGTTTTTAAAATATATGTGTTTATTTTAAAAAATATATCTAAAGTAAAACCTATATTTAGATACGTAAATAGGTGATGCATTTATATTCACGTGTATATCGAATAGTTGTTGTAAATACACTTTTCTCCACTTTCCCAACAACAAACTTTGTAACTCTAAGGGACCACAGATATTTGCTTCAATTTTGGCATCCTTATATAGAAATATAATAACTAGGCAGCAAAATCAAGAGGCAATTCATTTGTTCTAATCTCATTAGGCCTGAAGAAATTGTTCAATAATTAATCCTTGCAACAAAGTATGTTTAAGCAAGTCTTTTAAGAGCTGATTAAGGACTGAATTAACTTTGGCACACATTTCCTCCATCCTGTAAAAATCTCATTCCTTTTTTAAATCTGAAATATCTAATATTTATAGCAATTTTACTTTCAAGTGCCTTAAAATAAAGCACTGCAAATAAAGAACAACAGGTGGTTGCATAGCCAACACTCACACAAAGAAATAAAGTTCTTCTATCATAAAACGGAAAGAAATCAGGAGATTTCTGCATTGCCACTGCATTGCAGTATCCTTTCTAAATACTTGACTCTCAGTCTACTATTGTAATTTCATTCTTACCCATATTTTCTAAGTCTGCTGCTAATTTTTTTGATTTTGTGTTGCAGAGATTCTACACTCGATCTATCTACACTGATAAAGAATTTATGCTGGCATATATGACAAAACTATTTCCCTCAAGAAACCACTTAGGAATACTATCAATTTTCTGAATAGCCACTAAGACCCCTGAATCAACTTGTTTCTTTATCAGCTTCATATTAATTTAAATATTTGCACTCTGAAAACTGAGTATGTGTGTGAATAAAGGCAAGGCTTTCCCTAAAAATGTAAATAAGAAGAAAGAGATAACAAGCATACATAGACAGGAGGAGGATTTACTCACTTATATTACAGCTTTTTACTCTGTGTGTGTGTATACATATATCTACCTCTATATCTATATATAGATATTCGTAATATTTGTTTATCCTGGCTTTTTAATTAAATGGATTCTTGGATATTACCAGGCAGTGCTACCCACCAATGTCACGGTACTTATGGTATATGATATGGTATTTGTGTCAAGCACTATAACTCTGAAGCATGGTTGGACATAAATTTTTACCTCTTAAGCCATTATGACCTATAGAAATTAGTCAACTGAATTAGTCAAATTCAATAGTGCAAATAAGGATCCATAAAAACTTGAATCTCAACAAGTGATTATCTTCAGTGTGTTTTTAAAAACTGTGTGAACTTCAGCCCTTGTCTGGACTAGATTCTCTTATCTCAACATCTTTTTAACTCTAACCATACAATGAAGTGTCTTATCACTGCAGAGTGAAATCTAAGAAAACAAATAGGATATGCAAGTAAAAAGATTCTTGATTCCTCTCTTTTTTCCATAAGAATATTTCAAGTTCCAATAAATTTAAAGAGGACAGACCTGAACAGACATTCTGAACTTAAAAATTAAACTCAAGATGACTAATCATCCTATTGATTAAATAATGCCTACTTTGTTTAGGATAGACAATACTGTAAATCTTGTAGATAACTGTTCAGGAATTTATTTAATTTAACTGAATTTTGCTATTGCTCTTATTTTACTTATTCTCACTAATGAGAACAAAATCTGTTCAGTATATTTCTAAAAAAAAAAAAATGCACAATTCATTTAAAAATTTACTCACTTGAAAGCAGTCTTCTGCCACTTCAACATCATTTTGGGAGGGTGGATAACCTACACAGAAAGAAGAAAAAAAAACAAAGTAGACAAGGTTATTTTCTTTCTATTTACAGCTTACTGCTTCCAGTAGTCCATACATCTTTCAATATCCAGCTATGATGATATAAACATTCTTGTTTACCTTTTAAAACCTATTAACCAGTGTATTTCAAGTTGATTTAAGTAAGCATCATTCATTTCTACATTCTATATTTTATATACTGAGTATTCCTACCCACACTGCTCTCTCCTGTTCACACCCTTCCTGTGAAAGTATTTTCAAAGTGTCATCAGCAGTCAGAAGCAAGGGAGTATGTTCCTTTTAATGTAGCATTTTGAAAATTAAAAGCAGATACATTTGGTTGGCACAAATGCACACTGTGCTGTATTTTGCTATAAATCAGCAGAAATTGGAACTGTAACACCCTAAGAGAGAAAATTACTCTTGTGTTCTCTAATTATCTTGATATCAACACAATTCAAAAGAAGTCATTCTACTATGTCAAAAAGCATTTTCCTTCAGAAGTATGTTTCTCCCTTTGTTAATAGGACAAGTTAAATCCCTAACATTACTTTTTACAAGCCTGAAAGAGATGTTCTTTCAATTCAAGACACCTGTTCTCTTCCCTCCCTCTCACAACGCAGCAATACATTTATCGTATTTTCAGCTCAGAATCTAGGCTTGATGATGACATCAGTGAAGCTCTGGAAGCAGTTAGCCATATTACTATCTGAGCAAATTCTTCTACTGTTCCATAAATACCTGTCCTCAGAACTACACTGTCAGCTGTTAGTAAACAAACAACACTATTAACTGAAAGTACGTGCAGATAAAGAGAGAATTCAACAGGTTGCAAATCATTCAACTTCATAGCTTATCCCCTAAGAACAAAACAGCTGTAAAAAGCTTCTGAGATTAAGATCCAAGTGAGACAATATAACAGTGTAGCTTCCTTCACTTCTTCATGTCTAAAAGAATGAGGCAATGCTATATTATGTAAGGATATTTCAGGAAATTACCTTATTAGTGTCTCTAAAACAATTTAAGACACTTGGATGAATGGTACTTTAGAAATACCAGAAGTGCTATTAAAAACTGTTAATACTATAGATCAATCCATGTTCTTAAATACTGTCAGCACTGATGTTACATAAAGTGCTTTGACGTTTCATTTAGTAAACACTCAATATCTCTCTGCCCCACCAAGACCTTCACCTGAAATATGTACCTTGAGAAATATCCTCTACTGCTCTCCGAATACCTCTATCAAATGCTCTTGCATCAGCAGGACTCTGAAATGTGAGGCCAAACTTTTTGTCATCAATCTTCCAGTGGTAAAAAGTAGGAGTAACTTTGTTGTAAACGAGGTCTTTCTTTAGTGTGCATTCCAAGACCACCTTCCAAAGAGAACAGAAGGAAAAGGTATCAGTAACCAATATATCTGAGAACAAAAGGTAGTCATACATCATAAGAGCAGATAGAAATCTCTCTTTAAATTTCTTCCTGTTAGAAGGATGTAATTTAAACTTAATTTCCTTCATGGCCAAATTATTCACTATCAGTTGCTGATAAGGTGGTAGGGATTAAAACCACTATTCGTATACTAAGTCAATCTTTGCATTTGAAAATCTCACCAATAAAAGTATATCATACCTGCAACAAGCACTTCTGTCGGTACAAACTTGGTAGATATTCAGCAAATTAAATAGGTCACATCTCCTAAAAAACATTACTGTGCTGATACCAAATTTTACTGTATCACTGGGAATTTTATTTATATACTTATTCTATAAAATTTTTGAGCACTAGACTAATTTCATGCTGTTTTCAGGCCACATCAGATTTCTCCTACTAGAAAGGCTACTAGACAAGTGAAAATAAAACAAGACAATTGTTTTAAAAACTGTAACTAATAAAATCTAAATCTTCATGAATGTATTACTGCCTGCACCTAGACAATAATACATTTATGGCTCATGTTCAACTATAACAAAAATAGTAACTATGAATAATGAACAGATTTATTTGGCTACAAAATCTTTAAAGGTATACATGCACATTCAGTTATGAAGCAAAGTCAGTCTTCACACAGAATCATAGAATGGTTTGGGTTGGAAGGTACCTCAAATATCACTTAGTTCCAATTTCTCTGGACAACCTATTCCAGTGCCTCACCACCCTCACAGTAAAGAATTTTTTCCTAATATCTAATCTAAATCTACCCTCTTTCCATTAGAAGCCATTCCCCCTTGTCGATGCTCTTGTAAATAGTCTCTCTCCATCTTCCTTGTAGTCTTCCTTTGTGTATCAAAAGGCCTCATCATTTCCCCACTTTAAGTAGTCTGGTTTTAAAAATATATTTGCCTATTTACTTTACTGGCAAAAATTATTTTAAGCAACACTGTTACACTCTGAGTGTTTCTTGATTTTAAAAAATCAAATGTGAACAATGAAGTACGGAGAGAGATGTGCTGATCTGCTCTTGTAGCGCTAGGTATAATAAAGCTTGCAAAAAGACAACCTATCTCTGTATTACTATTTGATGCTGAAAACCTACACTGACAGATGAATGAGAAATTTTAGTATTCAATCATTTCAACATTAATGTACTTTCAGAACTTTAATGTTTAGTTTTGTTACATATGCAGCTTTTTGAGAAAAAATACAAAATTCCTCACAGGACGTGGTAAAATTAATTTAATTATAAATATAACTGAGAAAAAACCCCTCACATTTAAAAAAAATATGTCTGTACTTAGGTTATTCTTACATATTCCTTATGTTCCTCCTCTCCTTTCATATCTAATTATTACATAGACAAATAGGGTTTTCTTTTGCTCTTTATTATTTATTCTCCCTAGACCACACCAGTAATCATTGACTGCTGACTTTTACCTGTCTCTAGAAGGTCTTTCTGAACATATAAACTCTTTCAGCATTAAAAAAATTTTTGTTACTCCACTTGGAATTCCCTAAATGGTCAACAATATGTAGGTAAAACTGCCTATAAGAAAACATAAAAAGGAATCTAACTATTTGCTGTAGGTGTGTAGGAAAAGGTGCTGCAGAAAGAAAAATGTCATGCTGCAGTTCTACGGTGTGTTAAATGATCGTTCTTTGTTCCTTTGGATGATCTCAAACTTGCTTCTTCCTTAAAGGAGGATTTAAAAATGAAGATTGCTCATATCAGTGCCTTTTCTAGGTCTGTGAACTTTTTTGTGGGATGTCTAATACATTAACACCAACTGCTTTCATGCTACATTTTGTGTGTACTTTCATCCAAAACATCAACAAAAAGTACTGGAAGCCTGATTTTCCAGCACCTCAATGAACATCTGGTCCCAAAGGAATTACTCTAGATTACTTTATCCTGAAAATTTTACCACTAGAGATAAATAACTGGATTAAAATTTTACTGAGTAGAAGTTATGATTTCCAAAGATACCCAAACCAAACCAGAAAACCCCCAAACTGACTCCCTCCAACCCAAAAAGCAACACTGGTACCACACACCCCCCATCTCCAGCCCCCACAACACTTTATATGACAAGATATCATTAACAAAACAAGCAAACATCCTATCCAACATTAATTGTTTTCAACTTAAGGAAATAACAAATTTGATGGGATAATGTGGGGAATAGGGCCTGGAAAAAACCAGACCTTTGCAGAGAACAGAGTAACTCATTACAGGAGTGAGCTGTAACTCCAAAAACTGCCATTTCAACTGCTGTGACAGGTAGCAGCCAATCAGATGCTGCGGTCACAGTTTTTACCTTATAATGTATGTTTGTCTGTTGTTCTGCTGCTGTTGGGTTATAAAAGGGGCTACGACCCAAATAAACTTGTCTCAGCTTCACCCCTGAGTCCATGCCTCAATACACCACAAAATGGCACCCAATGTGAGGCATGAAAGAAAGTAGCTGTTTCTCTGGTGGTGTAGCTCAGCTGAACACAAGAAAAAAGCGCTGAAAGGAAGCAACGAAAAAGAGCTCTTAATTATCTTAAGCTGGATGATAAGGTAAGCAGCTGAGAATGAAATGGGAACTCCTTTAATTAAACAGCAAGAAGCTGTATTGCAAGCCCTTGCTGAAATCGTTAAACAATATGGGAAAACAGCGAAGGAAAAAAGTTTAGAACATCTCTTGTTCTGGACATTGAAAGCCAATCCCATGTTAAATAACAAACTTTGGGCAACCTCTTTATTAACAACATGGAGAGTAGCTTTTAAGACTCTGAAAGCTCATGCCAGCTCCGGAGAGGAGCTGCAGAAGCAGAAGGAGCAGTGGAAGCCTGGAAAGGAGCATTAGGCAAGCATGGCATTGCAAATTGCAACAATAATGGCTGCCTTCTGCCAGAATTCTGTGCAGAGCAGCAGCTCACCATCACCAACACGATCTTTCAGCAGAAAAATAGTCTGAAGACAACCTGGATGCATCCTAGATCCAAGCATTGTCACCTCATCGATTATGTCTTGGTGCGACAGAGATGTTTGCGATGTTCATCATACCCAAGTGATGCCTAGTGCAGAATGCCAAACAGACCATCGACTTGTGTGCTGTAAACTTAACTTCAACCTTAAGTTGAAACCCAAAAGGGGTGGTATTCCAAGAAGGAGACTCCAGGTTAACGGTCTTCAATCAGCTACAAGGAGAGACAGCTTTCAGGCAAACCTTCAAATTAGGCTCGAAGATCATTCCATAGATTCCTCTCCTGAAACACTTTGGCAATACATTCAAATAGCATCCTGCAGTCCTCTGAAGAATCCTTAGGGTTCTCCTTCAAGAAGAACAAGGACTGGTTTGATGAAAACAATCAAGAGATCCAGGAATAGTTGAAGAAGAAGAGAACTGCTCACCAAGCACACCTTGCACTGCCATCCTGCCATGTAAGAAAAGCAGCCTTTTGTCTAGCATGCAGCAAGCTCCAACAGAAACTTTGTGACATCCAGAACAAGTGGTAGATCAATCTAGCTGAAAAAACTCAATTATGCACAGATACAGGTGATCACAGAGGATTCTATGAGGCCTTGAAAACAGCATACGGGCCTACATACCAGGTCCAAAGCCCCCTACTCAGCGCATATGGTCAGGTGCTTCGCACACATAAAATCTCCATTCTGAATCGCTGGTCTGAACACTTTCAGACTCTTTTCAGTACTAGCCATGTAATGCAAGACTCAGCAATTCAGTGCATTACACAGCAACCGGTGAAGAATGAATTGGACATTGTCCCTACTATGGGAGAAACTCTTAAGGCCATACAGCAGGTGAAAACTGGCAAGGTAGCTGGAGTTGATCGAATTCCACCTTAAGTCTGGAAACATGGGGGCCTTGCACTCCATGCTAAATTTCACGAGTTTGTGGTGCGCTGTTGGGAACTAGGTGAACTACCATCAGACCTACGTGATGCAGTCATCATCACCTTGTATAAGAAGAAAGGAGTTAAATCAGACTGTTCAAATTACCGTGGTATTACTCTGCTCTCCATTGCTGGTAAAATCCTGGCAAGAATACTTTTGAACAGACTAATACCCGCTATAGCAGAAGAACTTCTACCTGAAAGCCAATGTGGTTTCAGAGCCAACAGAAGTACCACAGACATGGTATTTGTTCTCAGACAACTGCAAGAGAAGTGCAGGGAACAGAACAAAGGCCTCTACGTAACCTTTGTTGATCTCACCAAGGCTTTCAAAACTGTGAGCAGAAAAGGTCTATGGCAGATTTTGGAATGTTTAGGATGTCCCCCCAAGTTCCTTAAAATGATCATCTTACTTCATGAGGATCAGCGTGGCCAAGTCACTTACGGTAACGCGTTAATTACCAGATTGCTTCACTTTTAGGTATCTCTAACAGGCACACCGTGACCAGCAAAACAAAGAAAACCCAACAACACCCCCCCAGCCCAACTCTGCTTCCAAAAAAAAAAAAAAAAAAAAAGGGGGAGGGGGAAGGAAAAGAAGCAAGCAAGCAGCTAACCGCAGCGAAGCAGAGGTAACCTTGCAGGTTTTAACAACTACTTCAAGTCTTTCTTTAAATAAGTGATGTTGTCTTATAATGTAAACCAATTCGAGAGTATTTGTAGCAGTTTTTCAAAAACAATTACAAGTTTTCCTTAGTGATGCCTAATTGCTTTGAGAACAGGGAATGTATGTATTATCTCCAACCTATAGAAATGTTATAATTTGCAATTAGTCAAACTTTAATGATAAACATTAAGATCTACTTCTTCCTTGTTGTTTATTAACAAATTCACATTTTTGTTCTTTATTATTAATTTAGAAATCTCCACACACAGAAGGCACTCAAAAGGCGAATATTCCTCAGGGGGGATATTCGGGGCTGAACCCCCACACAGGTTCCCAAAGTTATCACAGCTGGAATAGATAACTTTGGTCCCCAAGATGAAAGACTCTTGGGTCAACCACTCACTCATATACCCCATAGCCTTAAGCTATATAAGGGGTATACACAGTGGAACAGTCTCCTGACACAACCAAGGTCTAGCCTAGTTGATCAGGATGCGTCAGTAACCAGGGCTGAGGCTGCCCTAACTGGCTCGGTTTGAGCACCCACACATGCTCGGGTTGGAAGCCTCCCTAACAGGCTTGGGTAGAGTCACCCAAACAAACTCAAGTAAAATTTAATTTGGAGATTTCTCTTTTTATAATAGGAACATAAATTTTAAAGGTTACCTGATTTCCCAAGTTCAATAAAAATCGTCTTACTCACTTTCTCATTTTTATATCAATTTTTACCCCAGGTTTAACTAAAAAACCTTCATTGTTAAATCCCATGAAAATTACAAATGTTGTCTTTATTATAAATAAGAAGGGGTGAGATGCTGGGGTTTAGAAGTTGTTAACTCACTTGTCTACCATTGGTTTCTGTGTTGCCATAGTTATTAAACTGTCTCCTTTGCACTGGCTAGCCAAATGGCCAATCCCATCCTTGGCCCAGCAGCCCTTATAAGCTGCGGGAAATTTGAATAAAGTCTCTTCTTCACTGCTGGATTCCCTGTGCGGTCTCTCTCTCCTGGCTTAAGTACCTCCGCCGCCTGTCCCTGCCACGAGGGACGGGTGGCGGGGGGGGTGATTCCAGCCCTGAAAACCTTCACAGAGCGGGTGGCAGAAACCCCTCCAACTGCAACACTTAAAATTATCATCTCACTTCATGAGGATCAGCGCGGCCAAGTCAGATATGGCAACACATTTTCTGAGCCCTTTCTAATAACCAGTGGTGTGAAACAAGGCTGTGTTCTTGCCCCAACCCTATTCACAATCTTTTTCAGCATGATGCTCTCCAAAGGGTCATGGCAGACCTCGATGAAGAAGATGGTATTTACATTCAATATCGTACCGATGGAAACCTATTCAACCTAAGACGACTGAAGGCCCAGACTAAGAGCTTAAATCATCTTGTCTGGGAGCTGCTTTATGCTGATGACGCCGCCCTGTCGCCCACACAGAAGCAGCTCTGCAGCGTTTAACATCCTGCTTTGCAGACGCTGCTGAGCTTTTTGGGCTGGAAGTCAGCTTAAAGAAGAAAGAAGTTTTCTATCAGCCTGCACCTCAGGAAGTCTTCTGTCATCCCCATATCACCACTGGCAAATCAGAGCTCAAATCAGTCCAGCAGTTTAATTACCTAGGTACCCTCATCTCCTTGGATGGTAAGATTGATGGAGAGATAGACAACAGGTTAGCAAAGGCATATAGACCTTTCGGAAAACTCCATAAAAGAGTTTGGTGAAATAAACACTTGAAGAAAAGTACAAAGATCAGTGTTTACAGAGCCATAGTGCTGTCTACTCTCCTATACAAATCTGAATCATGGGTCATCTACC
>NW_021940750.1:11636951-11675426 GCF_001715985.3 Manacus vitellinus
ATCTATAACGCTGCTGCTTCCTTTGAGAATACACGCAGGATCACTCTCGAGGAGAAAAGACAACACAGAAAGAATCGTGTCTTGCTGATACCATCCAAGGAGTCTTTCTGCTGTGCCTTTTGTAACCGGACTTGTCTATCTCTCATTGGCCTCTTTAGTCACCAGCACGCTTGTAGCAAATGTGGGTAGAGCGCTTCCCAAAGCTTCATTCGCGAAGCCTAGCCATGATGATGACTACATGTACTGAAATGTTTACAATGTTTACGATGTTTACAATTGAACAAGTTCTCTTAAAAAATAATAAAAAAGGGGGTTTTGTGGGAAACAGGGCCTGGAAAAAACCCAGATCGTGGCAGAGAACAGAGTAACTCATTACAGGAGTGAGCTGTAACTCCAAAACCTGCCGTTTCAACTGCCATGACAGGCAGCAGCCAATCAGATGCTGCAGTCACAGTTTTTACCTTATAAGGTATGTTTGTCTGTTGGTGTTGGGTTATAAAAGGGGCTACGACCCCAACAAACTTGTCTCAGCTTCACCCCCCTGAGTCTGTGCCTCAGTACACCACAGGATGACAGTGATTTTTCACATCTAAAGCTGCATGAAGTTAACACAATAGATATAAGTGAAAGGGCACGGAAAAGGGAAAAATTTGTTGCACCAAAATTGTAATTGACATAAAAATTGACATGTTATCAGATAGAAGAATCCATATAAGCAAGACTTCATACCTGCCTCAGCTGAGAGAAAACTCAAAAACTGTAGGTCAAATATCAAGATGATCTAAGGTTTGTATTACAGTCCATCAAAATCAATCTTTTCTCAAACTTTAAAGCCAATTTAAAAAGTAATTTAAAAAGTAAACAATTAAGTTTTTAAACAGCAGATTTTTAGACAAGAATGGTATTTATATTTAGTTTTAGCTTTGTATCTCTCCCTTTACACAACTACCTGTTCTTCAAAGGAAAGATTTTAAACTTTGTCATTCCTGACTCATGATCCAAAAGATACTAGTACTTTTTTTTTTTCTCTCCTTCGGTAAAAACTTGCATGGCAAAGGACTGGAGCAGAAAATAGAAGTCTACCAGACTTTTCATTCAAGAATGTAAAATTCACCAAAGCCTAAAAACCTGTAAGTTTGAGCCCAATGTATGTTTAACACTAGTGCTATTAAGATAGAAGAGAGCCACTGTAAACACAGTAAGTGAGAGCAGGAGACCTGACAAGGTTGGGATGGAGTGCAATTGTTCCAAGCAGACTGGCTGGAACCAGATCTAGGAAGGTGAGTACAATAAAGTAGGAAATGTGTAATTATGTAAATAAAGGCTTCACGAAATACCCTTACATTCCAACACGATCTAAACAACCTGATCGAATTAGCAGGGAACATTCTTTCTCATTAATTAATGCAATGGTGCCACCACTTTGATTTTCTTCCCAGATAACTAAGATGCTTTTTGTGAATGCCACGAGATGTTTTAAATAGCTCTGTACTGCACAAAAATTTTGGACGTTCTACATGTAGTCTGAAGCTCGTTCACAAAAGGGCTCATAGCAACCTAACTCTCAGGTATATAAAGAAACAATGAGAACCCTCTCCAACAGGGAACTTCAATATTTTGAAGTTCAGTCCAGAAGTATTTCATTTATACAGCTGACTTACAGACAGAGATCTACACTCCTAATTAAATGCCTGCATAGCCTATAAAATATATGAAAATATCTGGCACATTGGAATGGAACTGCAGTGTAGTGTCAGAAGCAGCACCTGGAGAAGCAGGAACTAAAGCTAGTTCATTCCTTTTCAGCACAAGCATTCAAAAGGTATCTGGAAAATACGTCCATCAAATACCTCACCTGTGGATTTCAAGTTGCTTTGGAATGAATTCTACCTTTATGTTGACACATAGGTTAAACAGTTACACTGGCATTATGATTCCCATGTATCTTAGGTAAAAGCCTGAATTCCATTTGCTCTGTAACCTCAGGTATTTCAAAACCTATGCTTCCCTGTGTCCCAGAAAAGTGCTCCAAGTTCCAGTTCCCAAAAGAAAAGACTTACTGGCTAGAGGAAATCAAAATATAATCTAGTTTGGAAGATATTTTAACAATGTACAATGTGACTTGGGGGGAACTTCATTTGTAAAGATGACTTTCTTTTATAATCCACATAAGTATTTTCAGAAACAGCTGTATGTACCTTGCAAAGAAGTGAGTGAACTGAAAACCATGGCCCAGGTGACTAAGCTGTAATGACTTCTAGTTATTACAACAGATTAAACATTCCTGAATGTTTAAGTGTTCTAAGTCTGAATAACTGATGTGTTCAAAATGGTTTAGGAAGTTGTTTAAAAAAAAATATTGTTACTTTCTCTTCACAAATACAATGGCAGAGCAACCAACTAAACAGTGATATGATAACTTCAAAGATTATTCAGGCATACAGGTTTACCAAGGGCATTCTAAAATGAGATTAGAGTGATAATGGAGCACAGAAACAGCAGATTCAGTATAACAGTTCTTCAAAATCTCAAGGTGATCACAGTATTTGGTCTCTAATCCATAGCAAATGCAATAACAACTTCCATTTTTATTTTATTTTTAAATAAAAAATAAAATGTATCATTATTATGAAATATAATAGCCAACTGTCAATTCTATTTGGACTAAAAACTCAATTGTTTGGTTTTATTAAGGAAAAGGTTAAAAAATGTGCTTTTACAGTGACTCCACAGAAATATCCTAAGAACAAATGTAAAACCATTAACTATACTGAAAGCATAAGGATCAGAACAATTCTAGAATCAGTGACTAGATCCCTGTCCAACAGAATTTGTCTTTCAGTCCCTGCTACCTACCGCCCTTCTGAATAAGCTTCACGACCTAAAGATGACCTTGCATATCTTGGTGTAGGATCTTGTTTCTTTTATGTTGAGAGAGGTCTTGTTGCATAACATACAACGTTGTTGTTAATTCATTACACATTAGCTGTTGCTTATAAGCACATTATCTGATGTCTGTGGAAATATGTGTACACATAGTGTCCTTTTACTCAGTTATCAAAGAATCTCTCGCTCTCCAGTATTCTTCCACACACACTAAATCTGTATTTGTTAGTTCTCTGAGCTTTTTATTCACTATACACTGGAGAGATGTTCTTCCTAGCTTCATTTCTTCTATCTTCTATCCTGTGTTTTTGAGGGGCTGATTTCCAACAGCAACTTCCTGAAACTGCAGCAAGATCACAATCTGCCCTGACAGACTAGCAGAGGTCACATTTGGGGGCAAGCAGGGGGAGGACAGATGGACACAGGATGGAACACACAAAAAACCCCCAAACCAAAACAAACTGTTCAAGACAATAAAGTTTTGGAAAATGTATTCACGCTAACATGAACTTGATTTTGGACAGGAAGAGGAGCAGAAACATTTAAAACCTTCTACCAGAAGTGGAAACAAAACAAGGCTTGCTCAGGGGAAACAGCAGAGTGCAAACAGATCAGGACACTGATGGTTTGACATTTTCATATGCATGCAGGCGAAACATTAAACCAGCCTTCAGTTCCGAGCATTTTATTACCCTCAAATTCTTAAGGCAAGCTGTGAATGTTCCAAGTATTAAGAATTAAAAGAAAATTATCAAGTATCTCTAAATGCAATTAAGCTTCTCAAAAAACAGCCTCAATAAGGCTAAAAAAAAAGTTCTAAGGGGAACTACTGCAAAGTGAGGAAGGAACTGCAGGTGCACATAGCTGTGCGGGAACACAGGGTACTCTGCTAATAGCACTACGCCTCGCTGAAACAACTGAGTCAGCAGAATTTCTATTTATATGCTCTCTTCCTACAATAGTCACAGTCAAGGCAGGAAACTCAGCAGTCCTGCTTCAAGGGAGAAACTGGTGTGCTTGAGAAAGGATCAGCAGTATGGTGTAAGGTAATTCTACCTTTTAAGCTAATACAGGAGTCAAAATCCATTGGTAGAAAACAATTAGTTCTTGATGAAAGTCATTAAGATGGAGTTTTTGTGCCTTCTCTGTCTCTTTGTTTCCACAATAAGACACAGCCTCATTCAGAAACCTATTTGGTACACAAGTATCCAAGCAATTCTTAGTAAGCCCGTTTTGTCTTCCATAGGTCTGCATGTGGAAATGGCTCAGATCCTACACCAGTTTTCCTTTCGTGAGGCTGATATTCATGATGCTACTTAAGACACATTTATTGGTGGGATTTTATTTTAGGTAGCTGAGGAATGAATACTGTCTGTGTGTTCACCAAAACAAAGTAATTCTTGGACCTGTTTGCTTAAGTTCTCCTACAATACAAAGTTGTTCTCATGTCAAATGGCTACTTTCTGTCATAGTCAAATTCCACAACTAGCCAAACCATTACTGAGGAATTCCTTCTGATTTCACGTTCTTAAGAAATTATCCCATTTCCAACACTCATATTAAATGTAGTATCACTGGTATATAAACAAAATAACAAGACTTAACACTCCACTGGGAAAAAAAAGTACCAAAATGTTTCCCCAAGTGAGTGGAAATCTGCAATGAAAAAAATATGTAAAGTTTCTAAAAGATCAATGTGCTTAATTCTAAAAAAGCATGGCGTTATACCTAAAACAAACAATTGGCTCTTTAGGTATATAATCACTGACACAAAAAAGCTCATCAACAGCTGAGACTATAAATTTACTTTCTAGTCTACAGGTAACAATAAGCAAGCATCTATACTTATGTCCCATGTAGTTTTAATATCACAGAATATGCTGAGTTGTAAGGGACCATGTCCAGCCCTTAGCCCTGCACAGGACCATCCCCAGGAGTCACACCATGTGCCTGAGAGTATCATCCAAAAGTTTTTTGAACTCTGTCAGGCTTGGTGCTGTGACCACTTCCCTGGGGAGCCTGTTCCAGTGCCCAACCACCCTCTTGGATGAAGAACCTTTTTCTAATATCCACCCTAAACCTTCCCTGACAACTATGATCATTAAATGGATGCAAATTGTTACCGTTTTATCCCTGAGTCGTTCTCCATGGATAAGAAAATCAGCACAGCTATTCTCTTCCTGGGGAATGACTTTGAAGACTGTGACACAGCTTAGTCCACCCCCTCCAAGTGGTAACCATCCACCACTTGAGTCATCCCGGGTCATCACCACAGCTCGCACTCGTGCATAACTATTACTGAAAGAGATGCAAAAGAAGAAATTAGTTTTTCAAAAACAGAAACCAGCAAAGTCTAGTTAAAAACAAAACAAAACAACAAACCCATAACCAAGGTCACAATAATTAACACTGTCTTTCCACAACTGTCATCTTAGAAGAAACCCATAGACCACACTCTAAAAAATGTTCCTCTGTACTTTTATGACTTCATTAGGACTTTTTGGAGCTTACATGTAATTTCTTGTAAAGAAACTTAACCAGAGAATATAGTTCCCAAATCAAAACTGATATCCTTCTAAAAACTTCACAGTCAGTAATCTAGCTAGAGGGTCAGGAAGAGAGTAAGAATCAACTCCCGATTTATTTTAGACTAATCATGAAGCCAGTCAGTCACCATGAAATTGCATAGAAAAGAGAACAAGAAAGCAGAAAGAGGTCAGGCCTTCCGTCACTGAAATCTAAACACGAACAGGCTTCTAGCCAGAAAACCCTGCTTCCCTTCATCCATCCCTCCTCCCCACACACATAACCTGTCCTTTGCAAGGGTGGGTCGGGACACACACATTGTGGGGTTCAACAACAGAACCAGTTACAGATACTTAAAATTACTATTTGCAGTATCTACTAGCTGGTTGTCTCCTGTAATGAAAGCATTTCACAGCTTTTTCCCATCATTTAACGTTTTTATAAAATACACAAATGATTATCATGTCATTACTTAGGAGCCAAATCGCTTTTCAGAAAGGAAAAAGAGGTTTTGGTGATCTCTCTCTCTCCTTTTATTTCTTCCTTTTCAATTAAATGACAAGTTTTAATTTTGATTATGAATTTGCCAGTATATCACTTGGAAAACTCCATGGTTTACCAAGGATATTATAAGATCCTATATTCGAAGTATGGTTTACTGCATGAATCTAACAGTTGATGAATGAATATTCAAACACCTTAAATATGATTCATGTTATCTTTTGCAACATATTCTGGATTGAGGGTTTAAGTACTTATGCCAGCTGACATTAGTGATGTCAAATTTAAGGGCTGAAAAGGAAATATTAGAAGAGGACAAAGTTATTCCTTCTGTACAAAATTACTTGTGATAAAACCATTCACCAAGCTACTGTACTTTTAAAAGATCACTGCTTTATTTTTTCCCCCCAACTATACTAAAATAACCAAGGTAGGCTTTTTTATGTAATTAATATATTACATTCTCAAACACACATATGATTCACACATATGATTCATTTGTGTGTGTGTGTATATATATATATGTGTATAAAAAGGAATTCTGCTGCAAGCATCTAAGCTTAAATACATAATGGTTTGCAAAACGGAAAATAAAACAAGATTATAAATCTTTAGCTTACAGGCAGCTGAATTTGTTAATAGATTTTGTTTGCCCCCTCCAAGCAAATCCCAGCCCCCTCCTCTCTCTAAAAATCACAGTTAAAATGACAGTTCAGTCAATGTTTCTCACCATTTCTGTACCAACTTACTTCAGTAACTACTCAAACACAGCAGACAAATATCATGAAGAAAAATCCAATCCTTCTCTGTATGCATCTATCGCAATTCTAATATCAGCAAACAAAAATGGCTACATCTTGATGCTTAATACTGTTACTGAAAGTTGAATCATTCATTCATTGGTCTCTATCACCCTATTCACTCCAATACAGGTTCAAATTGTAGTTGTACACTTCAGACACAGGTAGTCTTTCGTCTCATTTCTCTCAGAAGAGCCTCTTCTGACAGAAACTGAGGACACCGGGACTTTTCTCTGAAAAAGTAAGAAACAGGATGCACCAACTGGTTAAGCCTACAACTGTTTTTGCTATTGCCCATTTAAGTGAAACACAAATTTAGCTCTGAAGTTATTAATTCTATAAATTTGGTTGTAAAGAGTTCAGTTAAACATTATTTAGGGATATCACAGAACTTCCCTTAGGCTACATAAGAAAACTTAAACTATAACGTATTAATTTTTCCTAAATGAAACTTTACACTCCACATTAATTTTCTTTCCAAGAATTGCTAAGAAGATGTAAAGATGGAGGTTTCTTTATCATACCCTGTCAGTGTTGGGGTTTTCCCCCCCTCCCTATACTGAGATATCTAGTCTAATTAACAATCTTGTGTTTTGCTTCCGATATATTCCAAGTGGTTTTAAACATTTATGCTTTCAAATATTTTGGAAATGGCTACCAAATCCACTGCATTAGTACAAGAGCCCAAAATAAAATTCCCCAACAGTAAATATTACTGAATAACCTCTTAAATTGAAATAGTTTTTCCATACAACCTCCCTGTAAATAAAATAGATAAATTCATTACTTTACTTGCAACAATTCCAAAGACTACAAAGAGATTTTTTAGTTTTTTAGTTTCTGTTGGTGGCTGGTTTTTAACATTATTTTTTATATTTGAATGGAACTCACAATTGGTAACAAATGCTATTTTTAGTGACAATACAACTGGTTTGCAATTAGCCAAAATGCAGTGGCAGGACTTACAAATGATTTCCATTTCCAAAATCCTCTGTAAACAAAACAACATCTGCCTGTCTCACTACTGGTGTCACCAAAAGCACTCAGATGTCTTTTATCTGTAAGTACTATAACCCCACCTACTCCTGGGAACTTCAGAACAAATTGCTAAACTGCTGGTCTAGCTTAGCTGTGGGAAAAAGGGTAGACAAGGCTCCAGTGTTTTGCTAACACACTCTAACGTTTTTACTTCCTCCTGCATATTTAGTAGCTCTATCAGGAATACCTGAACAAAAAAAAAACCCACAAAAACAGGGCAATCAGTTGAGCATTGCTCTTATGAAGCCTTTTACCGGAGCTACCACGAACATGGGAAATGGAGCATGAAGAGCAGCATGCAACTGCAGGCCCAAACCTAGTGTACTGCAGCCAGCTTTTCCTGAGACTCCCTGATTTTGCTTGTGGCCACTTGCTCTTGAGGCAGAGCAAGGTTTACAGGAAATGGTATTCTGGTCATAGGAGTATGCTGCTTCCCAAAAGTCAGTGCTGAGCACCAGTGAAAAGTGGGGACAAGAATATCGTCCAAGATCAGTTCCTAACAACAAAGAAAACAGATCTTCTCTCTCATGTCCGAATGCCTCAGGTAAGGACGTAAGAGTACAGTATTCTTCTGTGGTTACAGGAAGTTATAAATCGAGATAAAGGAGAAAAAGAAAAAAAAAAAAAGGTTATCTACAGTGTTTTTCCCCCTAGTAGTTAGGACTTACTGAACAGTACAGCATATGTTTGAATGCTAAACCTATTAAAACTTAAATAAGGCAATTTGAAGATAGCATACACATAGATAATATGTGTATAATATTGTATATATATTGTATATATCTTATAAATGAAAATCCAGTCCTTGCCTGCCATCAAGTTGCAAATTTTTTTTTTTAGTACTATAAAGCTCCTATCATTACCATCAAGAAACCTGGATGCGCAAGTGGAATTCTAAACTGAACCATAGGAGAAAATGACCCTCTTAGATTTGGTAAAAATATGGTCTCTTTCAAAACTGGAAAGCAGATTTGCAGAAAAGGACCTCAACTTTCATACGGATACCAAGCTGAACATAAGCAAAAGCATGCCCTGGGGACAAAGGAGGCCAACAATATCCCAGCTGCATTAGAAGTGTTGCCAGTAGGTCTCAGGAGGTGATCCCGCCCCTCTTCTCAGCACTAGTGAGGCCAGATCTGGAGAGCTGAGTCCAGTGTTGGGCTCCCAAATAATGAAAAACATGGAGCTCCTGGAGTGGGTCCAGCAGAGTGCAACAAAAATGATTAAGGGACTGAAGCATCTGTCATATGAGGGAAAGCTGAGGGAGCTGGGGCTGCTCAGCCTCAAGAAGAAAAGACTCTTGGGTATCTTATCAGTGTATACAAATACCTGAAGGGAGGGTGCAAAGAGGATGGAGACAGGCTCTTTTCAGAGGTGCCCAGTCAGAGGACCAGAGGCAACAGGCACAAACTGAAACACAGGAGGTTCCATTTGAACATCAGCAACCACTTTTTCACTGTGTGGATGCCTGAGCACTGGCCAGGTTGTCCAGAGAAGTTGTGGTGTCTCCATACTTGGAGAGTTTCAAAAGATATCTGGACACAGTCCTGGGTAATCTGCTTTAGGATGCCCTTCCTTGAGCAGCAGGTGTGGACAAGATGAACTCCAGAGGTGCCTTCCGAGCTCAATTATTCTTTTTTTTTTTTAAATTTAATATCATATTTCAAAGCACAGCAATTTCAATAAAATACAATTTCATAAATATAACCAATATGGGTTAATTTATGAGAATTCATGATACTTCGAAGCAAGAGTTGTCACTGTGCACAACTGCTATTTAAACACTTCTGACAAGGGGAAAAAAAAAAAGGTGTTCTGAAAAATCGTGACACACTCTGCTATGAGATTACACTATCTTTGCTGGCATGCAAGTAACAGCTCCAGGCTGATCTGCAAATGTGAAACGGTCATGGATCAAGGTTCTTTACCTTTGACTGGCACTTTACACACGTACTTTAACCCTTCCAACTTCTGGTGCAATATCCTTCTGTGTTTGTAGCCTTACCCAAAGAGCATACATGAATCACACTTGGCTTTTTATGGTTCTTATTATCCAAAAAGCTTAGCAAAAGATTTTATGATTCTCAGCTAGAGAAGTGCTCAGGAGTACACAATACCAAACCATCTAGCTAAAGTCTGTTTTACTTGCAGATAGCCTTTTTTGAGTATTGACTCAATTTAGAAAAACAAAATAATGTCACCGGTATCACATGAGTGTATCAGTGCACCGCTGATGTTATAAACCCCTTGTTACTAAAGGTTTAGAGAATGAGTGCCACCAGCACAAAACATTAATGACTTGGCTAAAGCAAAAGAGATGCAAATATAACACAAGTACTCAAGAAGACATATTTTTACATCAAGAAAACATATGACAGTACATATTTTTTAACAAAGAGGAAATTGCTGTAATAGCAGCTACATGAGGCTCTGCCTAACATGACTATTACCTTTCTCTTCTCAAAATTATACCAGCAAATCAGAGTATATACCAAACTCTTACACTGGTAGAACTCAAAACTTGGCAGATTTTCTCCTTTAAAAAAAGAGGCAAAAGGTACTCTTCAGAGTAAACAGCAACCATACATGGCCACTATGCCTAGGAAGTTTATTTCTGTGAGGAGTGTAGCAAGCAAAGACATGTATTTCCAGGGAGAATTACATACAAGTGCTGTTACATTTAGGATATTGGTACCTACACTGATTCACTGAAGAGCTTTGGATTTTGCCAAAAAACCTGAATGAAGCACTACTGCTCAAGCAAAAAAAAAAAACCCAAAACCGAAAATAACAACAACAAAAAAAATCTTACAGAAACCTGAACTACCAAGCAAAATGGCTTGAAACCAAAATCATAAAAAGGAAAAGCTACATGGGAAACTGTATTACATAAGGAGGGGATAACTGGTATCCTGAAAGAGCCTGAAGTACATGATTACAATTATTATTTAGCAGAAGAGGCTTATTAAATAAGGGATTAGACAGTGTACCTACAATTCAAAAGGGAAAATGAGATACAAATGAACAAGTGTCCAGAATAGGAAACTGTCAAAACAGTATATTGCTCTCATGAAGTATTCTCTTGGACACAGCATCAGAATAAAAAAAAAAAAAAAATAAAAAATAGGAATGGAGTTCTAATGCTCCTATTTTAATACAGACAATTTAAGATTTGTGACCATGTAAAGTAATCAATGCTGCAAGGAAGAATGGCTACTGCTGTAAGCACTTTTGCAAAGCACAAGAGCACATGAAGAATGGAGAAGCTGTTAAGATGATCTCAAAACCATCAAAATTACATACAAAGTAGGTATTTGACGTTTCTGTGAACAACATTTTAGCTCTGCTCCCCATCATCTTTTCTTGTTTAATAATTGTAGCTAGTTTCTGTTAGTTCTGTATGTGATCGGTGAGCGCGTGTTAAATGAAGTAATATTTTAGCAGACTAAAGATGACAACGCATATTTGGATTCCATCTCTTTTAAAGAAACTGCAGTTTTCCTAATAGAATGGATTCTCTAACACCATCTGGTGTTACAGAAAATGGCATCTGATATAAAATACAAAATCAAATAAAAAACCCAAACAAACTTATTTTTCTTTCTACCCTTCCCCACAGAAGTTAAAAAGAATCAAAGTAACATTTAAAGATTGGTCTACAGGTTTTGGACATGTATAGCAGAACTACATAAATAGCATACTTCTCACAGCTGCTTGCTTTACAACAGGGGACTGCTGATATGAAGGACTCCTGGATTAAATTCCATCCAATTTTAGACAGATAACTTACACATAATTTGAGTGGTCAGATCCTGGTACTCCTGTGCCCCCCAAGTTTAATGGGCTTCCTCCAGAAAACCCTGATTTTGTCTCATTTTTAAAAGCTGACAGCCATAACTTTCTTACCAAGGTCTTGGGTACTGATGCCATGAATTAATTTTGATTTGCTTACCATGGAAACACATAGACAAAGATGAAAGAGCCCACAAATAAAACAAGAGAAAGAGGTTAAAAGGCTTAGGATTTTTTTTTTTTTAGATAAGTTAACATTTCTTTCCAACCTTGCAAAAACAAAGGAATGTCTAAAGCATCCATGGAAGATGAGCTTTTCATTTTCTCCAGTTCTTCAGCAAACTTAAGACAAGCACAAGTCTGCAGCCTAAGGCAGATTCTACTGCAACTAAGACAACTTGACACTTCCAGTAAATGTCGTCAGACAACATCCATCCAGCTTAGAAAGAATTTTTTTTAAATTAAGCTTACAGATTCAGTTGTGCTTTTTATTTTCCTGGGAACAGCAGTGATTACTACAGTTTAGAATAACATAAATTATGGGAAGTTTTTCAGGTAATAGTTGTATCTGAACAGGTCAGAATTCTCTCTTCTCTCAGAGACATTTTCCTCCAGCCTTACATGCTCACAAAGTCCAAGCATCAAGTATGCAAGTACAATTAGATTCCCCTCATAGTCAAAGCCATTGGTCATCTAGTCATTGAGATTACAGATGGCAGCACTGGAGACCCCATTAACAGGAGATGCGAATACATTAATCAACAAGTCAATTTGTAATAAAGTTCTTGACCACTAAGACAAGAAGAAGGTAACTAACACATTCCTTAGCTACTCTAAAGTACGGCGGGCTGTACTGAATATTTTATTTTCAAACAAGCATCTGTGTACATTCTATTTCACTGTTTGTTGTATTTAGGAATAGTACCTCACAAATTTCCAGAAAGCTATTATTTTCCTCCTAACACACCTAAGAATTTATTTAGCAAAAATAAAGGACAAACCTGTTATACTTTATCTAACACACCAGAAAACATTGTCATGGATTTTTCTATTTACTATGTCTAAATTGGTCAGTTTATCCTGGATGATACACTCTTTGGGACAGGGACCATCAGTAATGAGCATGATTCAATAAAGACCCGAGTGCACGTTGGTATACAGAGCTTAGATGGTGGCTGCTACATACTCTTGATATTTTGGCAATACATTATGGAAGAAAAAATCACAGGCCCATTGAGCTTACTCACCTAAAACAACACTTGATATCAGGCAGGAAAGCACAAAATTTAAATTTATTCTTAGCACATTAAAAGAAATTTATGAAAGGTCCAGATCATTCCTGGCAGGCATCTCTCACTCAGCCTGCACAGAAAAGGAACAGAATCTGGAACCAAATAAAGCATACCCACACTTATAAAAATAATCTTCCTTTAACAGCCTTGCTGAGTTGTGAGATTGCTAATGAATGTTGTATACAAACAACATTCATGTATTTTAAAACTATGTGAATTGAAACTGTAGTATCATTCATTGATATTGTTAAATCTAAAGCTTGTCTCAACAGTTACACTGACCTGGTTTTTTAAGGACTTTAACCAGCCAATACGAAAGCATTTTAAAGTAAATTATATTCTAAGAAAATCCTAGTGCCAAATTCCCCCTTTTAACACAGTAAGAAAACAGTAAACATCCAAAAGGATGTTTTGAATGCACGAACAGACAAATCATGTGTCTGCACTAACAAAACAAAAAGACTACAAGCGAAACTGCAAAATGCTTAACAAATAACACCAAAATCAGAGTAACAAAGGAAGTCTGAACGAGTCTTAAGAAAAATAAGCTCGTAAACCTACTAATGTATTCTAAAGGTGTATCTGCACTGACCAAAAGGAAGCTACTATTCCCTAGCTATGCAGCGCCACACTTTTGAGTGTCGTGGTTTGAGTCAGTCTTTTCTGTAGTTTTAACAAACCATGAATATTTGGGAGAGAGGAAATAAACTGAAACAGACAAGTGAAAAACAAATGCAAAGATTTCTATTACAATAATCCATCAAACGAGAAGAAACAAAAGATTAATAAGATTATACAAAATGTTTTGATGGTAGGGTTTTAATATTTGCCATATGTCAGCATGAATAATGTGACTTATATAGCCAATATATAATTGTATGATCTATGTTTGATAATCTCAGTAATAATTAGCAGCCTAACAAGCAGTCTTAAGCATAGAAACAGGTGATTCACAAGGCCTAGAGTCAGAACATATGGATACTAATAGTGTATTAAAAAACGGTAGAGCTAAGCCTTTGTTTACTACATTCCCCACGGCAACTACTACTACAGTAATACTTTTCACAAGTTTCTGCAAAAAACTGCATGTAATTAATACATGGGTCATGCATGAACATAACACAGAGCGAAATAGCACACTAAAAGGCCTCTCAGTTCAAAATGAGGATTATTTAAGTTCTATTATTTGCTGCTATTCCAGAAGACGAGTTTAGAAAATTGTAACCAGCTGCAAAGAAAAAGAATAAAAAGTACACATGCATTCCCCCTCCCCACCAAATATGTAATAGACCAAAATAAGAACACATTCACACTTTATAAATGATAGCTAGTCATGAGAACACATACAATAATCACTGAACCTCTCACTCTACTCAGCAACTGAAAAGGGATCCACCAAATACAGCTTCCTTGTTTTTGCAACAACACAATCTTAAACAAAGGGTTACAGCAGGGAGATAATGAGATTATTTAGTGTTATAATTATGTCTCATTGTTTCCTGTTTGGACTTTTAAAACCATTAATACCATCAGAAGAGCAACAGCCTTAAACTGATGGTGGGCAAGTTTAGGTTAGACATTAGGGAGAAGTTCTTTACTAGGAGGGTGGTGAGGCACTGGAACAGGTTGCCCAGAAAAGTGGTGAATGGTCCATCCCTGGAAGTATTCAAGGCCAGATTGAATGGCGCTTTGAGCCCTGGTCTAGTGGAAGATGTCCCTGCCCATGGCAGGGGGCTGGAACTAGATGATCTCTGAGGTCCCTTCTAATGCAAATAATTCCATGATTCTGTGATAAATTATGGGTTTAGGGTGGAACTTCACCACAAGGAAGTTCTGAAAAGGGAGACTGGAGACAGGTAAATTGAACTGCTCAAAATATATTAAAGTACCAAGAATCCAAGTCAAACATGATGCAAGCTCAAAATGGTTTTTAGACAGTAGAATCCAAGTCAGAGTGAAAGAAAGGTCTTCTAGCTTCAGTCAACCTATGAGACAAAAATGTCATGAAGGAACAACTCTACAGGTTGGTTTTTTTTGGTGCAGCTCTGACATCTATGTTGCACAGCTTTACCGAACAAAAATGAATGCTATCCACCGTAAAAATGTTTTAAATGGCTATTTGCCATTTCTATTACACAAAATAGTACATAATAAAATACCTAGACTAAAGTATGAAATTGAAAAATCTTACTAAGTTGATGTGATATATATTAAGCCATTCCAGAAATGTTTGTGTTCTTGTATTTAACAGCACTGGAAATGAATCCTGACTGCATAACTGAAGAAACAGAACCAGAAAAATAAATATCTCTGCTTACAGAGACAGAGGAGGCCATTACATATTCAATAAATATAAGGAGAAATTAAACTGGTAGAATGAACAAACGGGTGTAGATGGAGAAGGTAAAACTTAAGAAACTTAATTAGGCTGTTTCATTTGTACTTTGTGTTTTATTATACACTTTTTCTCTTATTCCAGCAACAGAAGGATCTTCTCTACTCATATTCCAAGCACAGGGTCTAGTATTAAAACAGTGAGAACTACAAACAATTTTCCCTTTTTATAAATAGCAATGAATTTTGAGTACTCTTATCTGCAAGGATACTGTTCAAGTAATCCAAATAAGCGAGGAGAAGTCGTTAACTGTTTTATTAGCTGAAGAAAAGCAATCAGCATTTTATTATACATCCTGAAAAGCAAGGTCAAAAGACCAAGAGCATATTACAAGTAACTGCTTTAGTGGTGCTAACAGACAATCTCTAATTTTTCAGCCAAATTTTTCACTATTTAGGAATTTAAGCCTCAAGTACCAGTTGTATCATAGAAGTCCATCTGACAGAATTCTGTAGACTTTGTTCAAAATCCAACATTGGGAATGCATTCATCACATATGAGCTTTACATATAGGAGGTACAGTAGTGTTTTTCAGGACTCTACTTCTTTAATTTGGTCATTCAAATATCAAAAAGTTGTGTTGGGAGAGAAGAAAAAACATTCTCTAATCATGCAGTAATTCCGAAACAGAATTCATTTGCCTTTGATTTTAAAGATACTGTGAGGAATGGATAGAAGACTTTTTTAGTTCTTAATAATTGTAATAATAGAAGTGACTATTTGAGTTAAAGAATTCTAGCACTGTCACTCTGCAATTTTAGCTCACCCTTGTTTTCTTAAGCCTTGTGTTGACTGGGAAGTGTTGTGTGACCAGTACTTAACACAACCATCTAGCTGAGGCAGTTTCATAAAAGACTAAGTTAAAAAGTGATATTGACTATTCCACATAAAAAGCCCATTAAAAGAACCAAACCAAAACCAACAACAAAAAAACCCCCACAAACCCAAGCCAAAAAGCAGCTGACAGTTGTTTCTTTAGGAAGCACAAAAAAGAAGAGATTGCCCAAGAATTATGTAAGGGGAAGAAGAGGGAGCTAAAAATGCCAGAA
This sequence comes from Manacus vitellinus, assembly GCF_001715985.3. NCBI lineage: Eukaryota > Metazoa > Chordata > Aves > Passeriformes > Pipridae > Manacus > Manacus vitellinus. The sequence continues at coordinate 11,653,231 of NW_021940750.1, forward strand.
CTCAAGTCACAAAAGTGAAGTAATAGATGTTTCAAAAGTCAGTGACATGAAAAGAGTGGGGGGGAAATATGGCTTGCATAAATTCTTCCCTACCAAGTAAATAACATCATGGGGAAAAAAAAAAAAAAAGGAAGAAAAAGATAAGGAAATAATCCCAATAAAATAAAACAAAGGATGCAGAAGGAATAGGAAAGCGAGAAGAAGCACCATCTCTTTTCCCCAAAAAAGCAGCAGACACATGAGAAAAAACTGGGCACCCTTCATCAATGAGATTCATAATCACAATGCATATCACTGTTTAACATGCAATTCTTATGCTATGGCTTTCTATAATACACTGATTTTTTTCCCAGAATTAAAAGGGCAGCATAAAATCCTGTAGCTAAATTTAAACTTGAAAAAAATCTGTTACCCTGGTTCTAAATAAAAAAAATAAAAAATAGAAATTTCTCATTTTTAACTGATTAAGTAATTTCCAGCAAATACAAGTTATTGTATTACAATCAATATCATATTAACAGTTTTAAATAATACAGGTGGAAAACTGCTAAGCATCAAGGAGTGGAAAGAAAGGTTCTAAGAAGCATTTCCACAGTGAGTACGCAGAGACAGCTGAAAACACACAGCAATCAGATTTCTTTTAATCTTTCCTGTAACTACTCTCTGCAGTCTGATCTCAGGAGGTCCTTTAACACAGACTGGAGAGAGAATACAAAACTACTGACAGTTCTACACTATCTTCTATTAACAAATCCAAGGCAACTTGCATACCTGCACTACAATTACTGTTATAAGCACTTCAATCTGGCACTGTTGCCAGAATCACCCTCCATCCTTCTCTTGCCCTGATAATTTATTCCTACCATGCACTTTCTCCACTGCTTCTGCAGCTTTGCAGTGATCAACACTGGGAAAGCTCATGTGAATCCAGAAGAAAGAGTAACTTCGATCCAGAACAATTATACAACCCTAATCAGTAAATTACTGATTTTGTCACAAGGCCATCCTGTAACTGCTCAAAGTGGTTCTGCAGATATGATACTTCAACACAAGTTCCACAGCAGTGACTGAACACGTGTATGAGTGTTTGCTTCACTATCAGCAGCTGCTGCAGCCAAACTCATTCATGTAAGTCTGTATGGATCAGAAAAAGAAGGGGTCAGTCACGTTACAGGCCAGTTGGAGCCTGCCTGCTTATCTACATTATATATGTATTTTGAGATTAAGACACAACTAACAATACAAACCCTCAGAATTTAAGTCACAAAGTTTGGTACAATTGACCTTTTTCTGCAGTATCGACATAACTTAGGTCTTAAATTTTCCTCTTTTTTTGGCTTCATATGTGTGGAATTACGAAGACAAACCATGTGAAAAGGTTACGAACAGTTTTCCTCCTAAGAAATGTACATTTTCTATCTCAGAATTCTTACTGTGAGAGGTTTTGGAGCTCTTTGTATTTAGTAAAGCCCAGTTTATAGGCTAACAAAATAAACTGAATTTCCTTATGTAATTACTGAATACACAAAGGAAAAGCACTCTTGATTCCAGAAGATGCAAGGGGATTAACTCTGGTAGCACAAAAAAATAGGTATCTTGAACAATGCAAAAAGTTTATCTCACAGTGTGGTGAGAGAAACTACAATTTTCAAGAAATACAACCAAAAACACATCACAAGATGCGCATCAATTATAAGCACATATAACCCACATGTAACTTTCAATTTTCCTATCATTAATCCATGTAAAAGCTAGTATTTTCAGTACAGAGACAAAAGAAACATGCACTATCTTGCTGCTTAAAACATTGATACAGCATATCTGGCCAAACTTTCATACACATAAACCAATAATTTTACAAAAAATTAACACTAAAGATTGTAGTCCCACTATATGAATTTAGAAGCCTGAATACAAACTGCAATAAGACTCAGGAAGGGTTAAGCATACTCAGTCTAGATCTCTTCACTGAAAAAGAATTATAGCAGCTCCTATTTGGAAGTTTAATATATACCAAACAAATGTGATTTGCCTGAAGTGATTCATCACTTCATTGATGCACAGTCACCAATATTCAAGGAAATATCACCCAGAAAAAAGCTTTAAAATAAAAAAGTAGCCTTTAAAAACAACCTAGAAAAATTCACTTGGCAACTGAACCTTTTCTGCTACAAACCATTTATTCATATTAAAGAATAACAAAAACTGCAGAAGTGACTATACTGTTAATTGACTACTTGTAAGGGAAACTCTTTAAATTTAAATTGAGACTCGTCAATTTACTGGTACAACACATTTTCCAAATTGCAGTACTACTGGCATCATGAACCACTGTTGCTTGTTACCACTTTTTTTTCCCCAGTTTGTGTGCTTTCATTATTATGCCAAGCACATAAGGGAGAGGAAATACAAATCTCCCCTCTACAAAAGAGGAAGAAGAAAAAACCCACAAAATGTGAAAACTCTACAAGTTTTGCAGCTATTCATCTTTAATAAGGATCACTATTTACAGAAAGTTATTCAGTATTTGTTGAGAATGCAAGGAAATACAAAATCCATGAATTTCAAGCTTTAAACACTGGATTCCAGTATACTGGCATTCAGAAGAAAACCAGCTTCCAGATTACACTCATGTAAGCATTTTGACACAGACAGACGATCCATCTCCAGGAGACAAATTAAAGGGCAATGCTCCATTGAACAGTTATACGATAGGAGTATACTATACTAACTATACATAGCACATAAATGGTACACACATCTCTCATTTTGTGAGTTCCTTATTAATTGCAAGGTATTATTCACAGGAGATGTCTAAACAGCCATACATGTGGAGTTCTATCAGTAATTCAGCATCTGTAGGTCTGCGGTAAAAATTACTCACTTCTGTGGGAAAATGGGAAGGCAACTAAACCTACACACCTAAATCCAGCCTGAATTCTTACCCCTTTCTTCTCCAGTCTTGAGGCACAGTTCTCCTATTTCCTTTGTTCAGTATGCAACTGTGAAGTAAACTGGTTGTGCAACCAAAACAGAAAATCCATCATCCCAAAAAGATTGTTCTGACAGATCAGTGCCCCAAATCACCTACAGTCATGTGCCCCTTATATCTAAGGCTAGGGTTGTGTAGGTGAATGCAAACTATTGCTTTCAGTGGCAGCCTGTAACTGTGCTTCATCATTAGAAATGCAGGTTTACACAGCTTTTTTAAGACTCATCTAAACTATTCATTTTGAGGGAGGCATTTATGTATAAAATCATCTTTAATCCACATGAAAGCCATAGAAGTTGCTCTCTGGTCTATACAAATTTTTTAATTCTAAATAGATTGCTCTTCTGTTTGTCTTATTTACTGTTTTAACTCAGTAAAGCAGAAAAGGTTTAAATCAGGCTGAAACTGATGACCAATATCATAGCCATTTATGTAACATAAAAATCCATTCGTTTCTCCTGTTCTCTCTGGGAACAAATAGACAACACTACCCCTTTGCTTTAAGGGACCCAGAAACCAGGAAAAAATTTCTGTTGCATTTGGCATATTTTTCAATCACTGTAGAACTATTTATACACCGGGTGTAAACCTTAGGAAAGTCTCAGTCAGTCAGGATACTGCTACAGTAGTGTTTTCCAGATACAGCCTGTAGTGCACACATTCAATTGCACATAAATTTTGAAAAAAATAGAAGTTAAAAATAAAAAAAAAAATCAAGCCATAATTAACTTTACACAACTAGAGGCTGAGAGCACCACGGCCTTGTTTCAGATATGAAATAAATACTTTTATAATTTTAAATTGAAAATAGCCCTGTAAGTCTATTTATGCATTTACTCTTCATACTCATGTTCCAGCTTCCTCAGCAGTATATACATGGTTAAAACCCATTGCCTATTAGAATAAACTTCTGGTGGGAAGTGCTAAGAATTCACCCCACTGCCTACAAATCTATCCAGAAATCTGTTCTCACTCCTACTTCCTCCTGTCTGTTCCTTTCTGAAACAGCAGTAGGGGGGTTGGGAGTTTGCCTTTCCTCTACTGGATCACGGTTGTGTACATGAACTATACCAGACCATATGGCAAGCTCTCTCAATTCGTAAGAGGCAAAACAAGCTCCCTACCAAGCCAATCCGAAGAGAAGCAGGTAAGGGCTAAAGCCTAACAGATACCAGCATCCACGTGCCTATGTTCATAGAGATCAGTTACTACATCTTGCCTATATATTAATGTAACGAGCAGGAAATATAGATAATGTTGCTTCAAGGATAAGAGCAGCCCTGTCCATACTCCCACAAGCATTTACAGCATGCTGCAGCTTCTCTCACAAAACTACCCAGCCGTCTACACACAACTTCAAGTAGTCCAGAGAAAAATCAAGGACTTGAATGCATTGTTCAGCACACAACATGGGTTTGACATAAAGCAAATTACTGTATTGCAGAAAAAACAGTGCCTGTTTGATGAGCAATGCATGCAGAGGATAAGCCCACCAGTGGGAGAGTGAGACTAAAGAGAAAGGTTGAAAGCTGAAAAGAAACCTCCATAGCTGCCTGGAAGCTGCCAGGCAAAGCCAGGCCAAGAAGAAATATAGTGGAGACTGATTTTCCTTTCTTGCAGGGAAAGCATTAAAGTTTTACTGAAAATCAAACTGCAGAAATCCAATAGGAAAACCACCCCAAGACACAGTACCTCAGAAGATAGTCTACTACTCACTCTCAGTGAAGAGCAGATAAGTTTCTCAAAAAGGCCCAACCTTTAGATGCACGAAGTTGTGTTTAACTCAGGTAAACCTAGGATTGTCTGATCAAATACAATGAAATAGGATCTTGCTTATTTCCTTTGCTGGGAAGTTAAAACTCATTTTTACAGATACTTTATTTTCAATTTACCAAAATAATAATTGCCTTTTACAGCAGCTTTTAGCCCAGAAAAAAAGTTCTTATATAAAATAGTACAAAATTCTGTCAACATTTTTATACCAAGTTTTAGGGAACATGACTTACATGAACATGCAAGGAAGTGACTTGACAGAAAATAGCTCCCTCAGCTGGAGTTGTGTGATTTTTACTTTTAGTTTAATTCAACTAGTAATTATATTTGTATAAGAGTAATGTAATTTTCTTATTTTACCTCTTCTGCTCACTGCTATGTTCTTAAGTTCTTTACTACCACACAGATAGCTTACAGAGAAAAACAACAAGCAGCTCTACTAGAGGGAGTAGGGAGACAAACCAAAGCAGCAGAAGGCATTGTCTATTACCAGCCCTAAAGAAATAAAAAAAACAGAGACAAACAACTGTCAACTAGCTGGAGATACATCCAGGCTCTGCCTATACTGAAACATAACTACAGTAAAAAGCAAAACTAGACCACAGTTTGCAATTGCCTCATTTCTTCATCAATATCCTACACAATGTGGAGACAGACATGGGCTGTACAAGATAACACTGCATAATATTCTGCCTTTAATTTATAGGTATTAATGCACCTGTAACCTGCAACCAAAGATCCATGATATTTGATACAATAATAGCAGAAGTGTTATTGTAAAGAACCATTCAATCCTTATGTTAAGGTTAAATATTCACCCCTCTCAATTTAAGAAATTGAACATTTCACTCTGTCCACACTACATAAAGAAAATACATAAACAATTAAAGAAACAATGAATGAGGTGGCCAAGGGTTTTTAACAAAATCTCTAAGCACTCAACTAAGAGGAAGCGTGACCACATCTCTCTCTCCCTTAGAGAGCAAAAATCATCCTCTACTGAAACATGACTCTACACATGACAAAAGACTGCCACTTCCAGAATAGCAAAGAAAAACAATTTTCTTTTCGTTGGTAAGCAGCTATGAAAAGATGGCATCTTTCTATTTTCTTGGTTCTGTTTTATGCCATAATTATGATGATTAAGCATCTAAAAACTTAAGGGTTCAAATGTTGGAGTGAAAAAGTTGAAGGGTTATAACCCTCGCTCACTTAAACCTTACAATGAATACTGGTAAGAGGATGTCAAAGATGCCAGTAGCCTATAGCCAACCAACAAACAAAAACCACCAACAAAACCCTAATAAACCCACCTTTGGCAGAAACTTCAAAATCTGTGTTTAACAGCAGTGAATTAAAATACTACATAATCTAATAGTTAAAATATTAAATCTTACAAGTTCTACAGGGCAATAGATTTCAGAAAGCTCATGGAACCTCTTTAGGAACAAGATTCTCCAATTCACACAACAACAATTTGAGGTTCAGTTAGTATCAAGAACCATTACTTCTTAAAGGGCTTTTCCCAGGCAGATTATATGTCAAACAGATTTAACCCCAGAGATGTAACATGATCTTATAATAGTTATGACTAAATTACAAGTTTTAAAGTAGACAGCCATCAAAGTAAGGAGAACGAGCAATCGTGGATTCAGGAAATGTACATTGCCCTATAGTCAGCTAATGGCAACTTTAATAGGATGTGATGGATTTTTCTCCACCAGGAGAAAATACTGCCTGCATTTCTGCTTCAACAACCCACGCCAGCTGACTAATGGAGTTATATTTTTGTCTCGTATGAGGATGGTTACTTGCCCATCCTCTAGCAGTTGCAGAATGAAACATTAACAGCAGCTGTGGGGTGAACAGAAAAGCTGCTCTATTTGGTAGCCAAGACCCAAAGTACAGGCCTTTCCTCTTGAACAGTGGAGCTCATTTTCTGCCCCAGTGACAAAAAGACACAGCACAAAACAAAGCCACTTTTAGGGCTTGAAAGAGCTACCCGAAGATACTTTTAAGGAGTAATAAATCTTCATGGGGAATAAAAGTAAAGGATTCACAGAAATTAAAAATAGGGTTCTTGGACAGATAAGAGCCCTTGGGAACTTAGAAGCTGTTGCTGAAAAGGAATCCTCGTGGATCCAAACAGGTTTCTTAAAACAACTCTTATCAAGTACCATTAAATATAAAACTCGGCATAGTAACAATCCGAATCCTAACAGACCAATCCCAAAGAAGCACTTCTGCCACACTACTGAATAATCAGCATATGCCTGCAACTAGAAACATCTTTTTATGCAAGCACTTGGGCTTCAGTCCTGCAAAAATTTAAATATATCACTCTAAGTAGACCTACAGATCTCTGTGGAAGTCTGTAGAGTTTATCACACACATAAAAGCTAACATATATTTATAAGTCTTGCAGGATAATTGCTTTTGGCAGAATATAAATAACACTGCTCTAATGTGTTTCAGCATCATGGTCTCCTGCTTTAGGAGCCAGACATTCTGGTGAAGCCTGTCATTCTTCATATAAAGAATGGCAGCTGCATAGCCCACAGAGACATTTAAACTTCTCTTTGCATTTTCTTTAAAGTTTCAGAGAATAGTGTTTGGGCATTCTTTAAAAGTAGCAAGAAAGCTAAAAAGTGAAGCTGATAAAAATTGCCTAAAAATGTTTTCTTACTACTGCCATGGATACCAGCGGTAGGACTAGAAGCAATTCTTAGACAAACTCTCTATAGCTTCCAACACTTTCAAACAGTACATCAATTAGGCTGTGGAGTTTACCAGGTATTTTTCCAGAACCCAATGCACTGGGTGACAGGGCAATAACTCAGTAAGAGAAGCCGTCTTAGTAACGGACTCTAAATGTTCAGTGTACTATATACTTCAGTGAAAAAACTTGAAAATCTGCTACAAGAAGATCTTTCAAATAGCAAGATAGGTATCTGAAATAATTTTAGAAACTTAATGCCAGCAGTTTGCCTAATTGATTTTTAAATGCATACCTAAAACTAGACATTAGATTTCTCTCCTTGTCAGTCTTCTTTATCTTTTCAGCATTGTCTTACTGTCTCTATTGCCTTTCATTTTAACTTGCAGCAAGGATAGACTTGAGTAAAGAAAAGAAACTTTGGTAACTGTCAATGCCATTGAGAATTAAAAGAATGGTATATATCACTTCCTGCAGTCACTACGGCTTCTGCAAGCCCCAGCTGGAACAGTAGAACTGTCTCGGCAGAAGGTCCAGCTCAAATAAGGGGAAAGGAATTAATATATTTTGTAGACATAGGTAGCTCTTACAGAAGCTTTACTTTTGCCCTTCCACATCCCTCCCCCGTATTTTTATTTGATACTTTCATCCCTCTAACGCCACCTTGAAAAAACAAGAGTTTCACTGAAGATACATCACCAAGATTTTACAGCTGAGAAAGTGTTTCATGCAACAAAACCAGCCCTGGTGTAATTTAATTCTAGTCCAACACCACTAACAGCAATGAGCGGAAAAAACTTATTTTAAAATACTCAGCAGCTCTCTCAAAGCCCTATGATTTCACATTTACAGTCTGTATTGCCTTGGTCCAAATAAACAGTTAGAATTTCCTTGAATTCAATTTATTTCCATTAAACACATTTTGTTTTTGTACAAAAGTGACGGACCTACAGTTAGGTGGAACACACAGACAAATTTTGAAGTATTTACCTAACTTTTAATCAATAAATCCTATGTTTGAATCTCAATTGTATCTAGTGTAAAATAGCATCTTAAAAAAAACACACACAAAAAACCAAACAACGAAATAAACAACAAACACACCCACTTTCCAAGTGTTAATGAATGAGCCTTGACTGAATGAAGACTGAAGAAAGGTGACACAGGCAATCCCCTCCCTACTTCATGAGGTCCTTGCCCAAGGCCAAAGCCCAAGAGCACCAGCACCTTTCTCCATCTGCTAAACCACTACTTTGGCATCAGAAAGCATGCAGCTGACACTAACATGACCATAAATTCAATGCATTTCCTAACAAAACTGAATTGCTAAGTTCTTCCCTAGAACATCATGCTTACCATTTTCCTTCATCCCCTTATTCATGTGGTTCTTGTGAGACAAACCATTTAAAGAAATACCCATGCAGTACACAGATACTGAAGTACTTCATTTAGATACTAAGACTAATTTCAAGTTCTAACATAGAAACATGAGCAGCAAATTATACCAAAAAATTAAAACTGAATAAGTTGGAATAGCAAATTCAATTCACTTTAACTTCTGAATGCTTGAAAACACAACACTTGAATTAAGAAGAGATAAATCATCTGAAACTAAATTATTGCTAAAGTCAAATGAAGCCCTACCAAACAATTACATGGCAAAGTTTCCTGACAAAGAATCCAAAATCAAATAATGTATTTCAGCTCAAACCTTCTAATGAGGAAAACAGATGCACATGGAATTTAACCAACTTCCATAGCAAGTAGAAAAGTCAGAAAAAGGATGACAACAAGAATTTTTGCCAGATCCCTTATGGCAACTCCTATGTTTTTCTGTAAAGCATTAATAATACCAAGGTAACAGCAGCATTAACATCTTAAGATAATACAGTACTAATATTATTCATTTGTGATGCTCTTGGAACACTCTGTGCAGATATTAATTGCATCTTTGAAGATCTTCAATACGTACTAAGTTTCTCAAACATTTCCAAAAGAAGATTTCCAGTCTCCTAGAAAGGAGAAACTGTAGCTGACTCCTCTGAACCATCACTTGCCTTGTCACAAAAACTTCCCCAAACCATTTCAAACCACAGATCTGCTTTACCATTAAAAAGCAAACAAGCAAGCCTTTAAGTTCAGTGAAATTTAAATAAATCTACTCCCACTCTCCCTCATTAACTGATTTCAACTGTAAATTTGCTTTAGTTGCTTTAAGAGGTAACTATTAACTACATAGAGACAAACTTATTTTTTGTCAAAATGACAACACTAGTACCATTATATTTAGTGAAACTGCTCATGTTCTTACACAGCTGTAGCTTATTTTGAAATACTTCACAGGTTAACAGAAATGGTCTGGAAAAAAAAAAACAACAAACCCAAACAAAACCCTCAAACCCATTCTGAAAAGAATTTCAGATTATGCAGTCTATCAAAACCCATTAAAACAAACCCACCCATAGCACATATTAGTTACATCATTACAAATCTTCATACTGCCTGGGGGAAGGGGCATTTAAAAAGAAATTCACACTTACCTCTTAAAAACACCCATAGAATTATGAAGATTTGCTTGTGAGTACCCTTTTCTGTATAGTTTTACAAAGGAGCAGAAACTTTCAGACCCTTCAGAGCCACAGATAAATAATTTTGTACAATCCTAAATGATATGATTAATACTGAAGTCAACTGAACTCCTCTGGATCTTGGAACCTAACTGGTAGCAGCCTCAACCACGAGACTGGGCAACTACTGCTACAAGGCTAGTACTAAAATGAATAAAGCACACACTCAACATTTTCCTTTGTGCAGAAAATGGTATATAATGGAGCTTGAGAAACTGAAGATTAATGAAGAGAAGTTTTATCATTAGGAAAAAACAAACCTTACAAAATCATGGACAGAACTAATACATAATCCTCCTTGCCTCTGCTGTCAGATACTAGAGCAATTTCTGATCATGCTCTCATGGGAGTTAAAGGCATACAAACACTACCTGGCTATTTAAAGTGTGAGAAGTACTGATCCGAGCTTCTTGTGATCTACTGGAATATTGTGGGAAGAAAGGGTTAGACCAAAAGATTTTCCTACTTTTTGACCAGCACTGTTATTGACAAAGGACATATTCCAGAGACAAACAGAAGTAAATTCTGACAAAATTATTTGGAGAGCTATAGTAAGAATTCATTACTATGAAATGTAATGAGGAAAGCAAAAACAGTCCTTTGGAGAACACCATTTTCCAGTGTAAATAAAGATAACAGAAGTTATATCCTACTGTAGACACGATACAACCAAAATTTTTTTTTGTTAATGATAAAAGCTTGAACAGTATCTTTCAATTCAACTGTTAAGGCTGAATTTGTCAGGAATCAAATATACATTTTATTATGTAGACAAAATAAGGGAATATTTGTCTCAGTCAAGGAGTAACAACATTGAAAAAAATCCCCTCTCACCAAATACACCTTAGATCACAGATATTAATGCTCTGGGAAAGGGCAGTTATGTTTTCTCCACTGTAAAATACATAGCTATAAGTTAGCAAAGAAACAAAAAACACAGAAAGTAGATAATCTCTACCATAGGATATTACAATTTCTGCACTATCTGATTGTAATTGCCTTTAAAACTGTGAAGCAATCTCAGAAAACCTGACCAAAAATCACTCTTGCCCTTGAGAAGTGACAATTGTTCCTTCCTCCTTGGCCATGTGAAATTTAGTTAGGATATCTCTTGCAACTTCTCTACTGAAATGATCTTTTTCTAAAGCACATGGCAAAAGTTTGGATCATTGTGCCCTATTTGGGACGATAAATCATTGTTTGCATGCTCTTGATGAAAGGAGTATGAGGATCTTAAAACTAACCTGAAGCTTTTACTTCATCCATTGAGCTTCAGTTGTGGGGATCAAGCTCAAACAGCACAGATTGACCAAAACACAGAAAAGCCAATCCTGTATCTGCCAGTAGCTGCTCAGGCCTAAAAAGCAGCTGAAATAACACTCGTTATTCTTCAAGTTTAATCCATACATTTGATTTCGTTTGGAAAAGGAGATATACCTATAACTGCAGTTCTACTGCAGGAAGATTTATTTGCAAATATCAAAAAAGTTGAATTTTCTGTAGCAAAGAAGTGACTCAACATTGATTTTCGACATTTCTGTAATGTCTTCTTCTTTCACTGCTGAAAGGACGATGAACTTGTAGCCTGTGGGAAGCATTCTGTCTTTCTACAGCAAAGGAAACACATGTTTGTATTTGGGTTATGTTTTTATTGTTCCAGAGCAGTAAAAAACAGGCTTCTTACTACCATTGCTCAAGGGTAAAACCCTGGTATTAAGACCTGTAAGGGTGCTCAGTGCACCAGTGAAAACATCTCAAAGAGACACTAACCAGTGTATTATTTTCCAGAGAAGCTTTTCGGGATAAGCTGTTAGAGAACATTAATACAGAGAAATACTCAGAAAAAAATGCCTCCTAAAAATGTTAAAACCAAACCAAAACCTACAGGGATGAGTCTCTAAAAGCCAACACACCTCCAAACATGGAAAAGATATGCCATTTCAGAAGTAACAATCAAACAAATGGAAAACAAACAAAAACACACAAAGAAACAAACCCAACAAATAACTAAGTAATCAATGCAAAACCCCTACAGTTTTAGAAAGGTACAGCAGAGAAGGAAAGAGAGGAGAGAACCTGAAAAGGCTCCTCTAATTAGCTAACTAAGCTTATCAGTTTTCCCCTAGTTAACTACAACTTACTCCAGGATAAGGAGAATAAAAGGTCCCCACAAGAACTACACTATACGGAACTACAGCACTCTAAATTCATGTCTTGCTCTGGAATAGCTTCCTTGAAGAGACCTGTTCTTCATACACAATTCAACTAATAGACGAAGAGCAGCTCATGTTTTCTACCTTGTTTCAGGGGAATGAATGTGGACATATTCTCCTTTTGCAGAATTTGCAGGTGGCCATAACTGAGAAATGAAAGCTAGTGAATTCATGCACCATAAGCCTAGAGAGTTCAAAGAAAAACAAAATCAGGTTTGTATCAGTGACAAACATAAAACTTGCTTGCCCAAGCATCTCCTTTACACTATGCAGAACACCCTAAGTATATGATGGAGGATACTTAAAAAGCATGTGATAAGGCAAAGCTACTTCAACTTTTGAAACTATTACCAAAAAGTCATCTTCACCCCTCAGACAACCTGAGGGGGAAGAGGGAAGCATGTAATCCCATAACAAGATTCCCTCAGCCTGTCTGCAGCCAAGAGGCTGAGGTGGAGGTTCGGTCACCAACTCAGTTTTCAATGCCCCAGGCAGATGCTTAACTGATTTCTGCAAATCCTCCATTACCTAATGCAGGGTTGTTAACATGCACGATTATTCTCCATCACCATAGTAACAGAGCACGTACATTTTAAGGTGCATATGGGGGCTCTTCTAGAGGATGTGTCAAGTTGAATACAGCTAGGACAATATAAGATATTTTAAGTGAGCCCCGTTCAGTACAAATACAGAAAGCATGAAAGTACTGTGCTAGAGATCATCACAAGACTGCTCAAGCAGTGGTTACACATCCATTAAAAAGTTTTCTGGAGGCTGAAAGAAGTAGGAGATGAAGCGAGATTCTGTCAACGCTTATGGGCCTTAATGCATTAAAACAGCTGTGTAATAATGGCCTGATTTTACACACACAAACTTCTTCGGGAAGCACAGAGCATAACATAGTAAAAGATTTTGTGAACACCACAGTTTACCTGTAAGTTGCCCTGCCTGCCCTTCCCCCATCAAAAAAAACAAGGTAGGAAAAAAGATCCAGAAAGAAAACATACTGACTGATTAAGAAATGATAAGCAACTGGCATTTTCATTTCAATGAGAGCTCCGAGTACTTTGCACTTACATGCTTTAAGTATGAATGACACTATTCCTCCAGGACACAAGTGACACCACAGAAACCCTTATGTTAGGTGCCTCCACAGCAAATAAGCCCATACATGTCAACAGCCAACCCCTAACAAACCTGTCAGAACACTGCTTTACCTTTCAGTATTAGTATTTACAGAAATTTAACGCTTATTAAGATGCAATCTTCAATTACACAGCATGACCAGAAGGTGCACAGGCACCACATCTGTGAGTGACCAGAAGGTGCAGTCCTCCTCCCTCACACAGGAGGAGAAGCAAATGAGGCAAGCAAGGATCTAAAAGAAAGAAAATGAGTATTTCCTAGTATTGAAGGTTTGAGAGCAGAACCCAGGCTATCTGATTATATTCCTGGATCTGCCTTATTATCAAAATCATCAAAATTCATACACCCTGGCCACACGGATTCTATCTGCACAATCTCAACTCTCAAGCCTGAAAATTCTCAAGCATTTAATTTTACAGCTTTGCATTCCCTTGGCATGCTCATTGTATACCACTGGTACCAGCAATCAATTTCTTCTCCATTTTTTTCTTTAAAATCTTGCAAAATTAGAAACAGCAACCCCAATTTCTTTCTGTATCCAGTAGCCCAGACATCAGTAGCATCAGAAACACAAGTGGAACTTGTAACAAGATAGATAATTGCCCTCAGAAGAGAGCACAAACATACCCATCCTAAGTCTATCCTATTAGAAAACTTCCAAATTATTCTAAAGTGAGCAAAGACCAGTGATTATCAACAACAACTAGTGCTTAAAAACATACAGCTTTGGTACCTCAGGTCAGCTACTTCTGTAGATGAAAAACCCCCTCAAGATTCCCCATTTTAAATGTATGGGCCTCAACTTGAGCTTCTTTACCCCTTTTAAAAATTGTGCTCCTATTCAACATTCAACATACATTGGCCTCAATCACAGGCTTCATATTAAGGTGTGCTGGACTGGGATCCAGAGTAGAGTAAGCACATCATGCAGAGAAAGAAATACCCAGGGCTCAGAATACTTTATCCTATCGGAGAGGCTGAAAAGTTTCTAAGTCAGAGCAGGTTCTGTACTCCCACCTTTCACTACCCTTACTTAATTCCTTCAAGAGGTTAAAGAGAGAGAAATAACTTCTGCCCTCGAGGTTTGTACCACTTCACCAAAACAGTTCTGCACAATTTCTGAAAGAAAAAAAGTGCCAGGCAGGAATCCTCACTGACAGCTATATCTTACCAGTCTGGGGTTATGCAGTCTGACCCAGAAACAATTTTTAATAAACCTGATACTAGTTTTCAGTAATGACTTGCTTCATTAATGAAATTCTCGATGCTCCTTGTTGGTTTGCTTGTTTGGCCACAGCATTTGACTTGAAACTGAAATAAATCAGTTTCGTTTTTGCTTTGACAAACTTCAGTTTAGTATCGCAACTAGTCAGCAGGACCCAAAGAAAAAAGGGTAGTTGTCAACAGTTGTCAGATCATCTTGGGGAAGACCTATTTATTTGGTACTGCTTTCCTGGAGTTTCTAAAAAAAAAAAAAAAAAAAAAAAGACAACTTTTCCATAGACTTTAATGATACCTGCTCTCACAAACCATTCAAACCAACATCATCTCACAAAACCATTCAAGTCAAACATCTGGGTCACAGAATTTCTTCTGGGGTCCTGAACAGAAGAGCGTTAAACTCACTTTAACAGAATTAGACTTCCTCATCAAATTAAAATATCACAAATAGCAGTAGTGAAGACACAACAATTAATACATCGGGGGGGGGGAGAAGAAGAAACAGATCCTTTACCACCTCATTTTTAAGATGGTTCAGATGTTTCAATTATATATATTTGGGGAATTCTTGCATAGCACACACATGAAAAATATTTTGTTCTAAATGGAAGCCTGGTATGAGGCAGCAATGCAGAATGGAACACAGTAACTGATGAAGCTTCTGTGGCCTATTTTCCCTACTTGAATTGAATTATTTACTGTCATATGACAGTGAGTTCTTAGAAAAAAAAATGCTTGTGAGTGACCTCCTTGTATAGATGCATTTATTGTCACTATATTGGGACATTATTATTATCACCATCTATTTTCCCCACCTTATTTGGGGCACTGGGAGTTAGTGCCTGCAATGGCATACAAGTCAGTTGTTATTTAATCAGAATCACATTTATAAACAAATCTTAATACTCAGAGCATTTAAATGCACATTTTTTTTGTCCCTCAGCATAGCTAAAGATTTGTAGGTTGCTTATTTTTTTTAAATTCTTTTCTTGTCATATGTAAGGGAAAATTAAAATAAAGCAATGAATATAAATAAATTAACATATTTTTTAACAAACTGATATCACAGATATCAGCATGATATTACATAAAAGATAAGTCTGAAAAGATTTGAAAACACATGCACTTAAAATGTCTGCTTATTTCGTACAAGTAAGTATTGTTCAATGCCACCATAGTCTTACAGATTGATTCCTATTACAATTTTCAAGTAGGAGAAGTACCAGGCTTACCCTAGTAAAATATACCATAAAATATGTTACCATATACAACATATATGAATGAATGAGAAAAAACACAGGGAGTAGTGACAGTCAACAGATTTTACTAGAGCATAGTCTAAGCATCAGCAAAAAAAATCTTCTCTTACAGAATACAAAAAAAGTAAGTGCAACAGAAGTATATATTGCTATTGTCTTAAGACTAGAAATATATGTCAATACAGAAGAGCATCCAGTCCTCTTCCTTCCCTCAAAAACCAACCATTGCTGAAGATAATTTCTGCTGACTACCAAGACTGGTTAGGGGACACACCTAACAAAGTATTAGAAAGTATAAAAAATGTTGCAAATGTCTTTCCATCTTATTGAATTTTAATTTGGAATATTTGTACCACATTAATGGCCAGTAATTAAATAAATACTTAACAACAGAAAGTGCTTTCAGAAAGAGGCATGAATATTTTTCAAGGGAGAGAAGAAGGAACAAATTTTATATTTTTAGTGACCATTTAATTTTTGTTTACAATCAATTCCAGCCATTCAATAATTGTGCAAACTGTGTTAGCTAAAATTCACTTGCTTAAATGTTGTTGCACACTAAAACAGAAAGGGGAAAGACAAAGATTTTTCCTTTCTAAGGCAGCCATAAAGCAACTGGGATTCTGAACAAAATGGCAACTTCCAGATATCTTTCAAATTCCTTTAAGGAAACTGCAAAATGTTCCAACTGAGAAAGAAGATTAAGAGGAAGAAGGCAGACATTTAAACATTTGAACAACAGCATTTAAGACAACATACACAGTATGTCCTATCATAGTTACTTGTTTTGAATCAGGGGAATGAAAACCAGAAAAAGACAAAATTATTTCTTCTGCCTCCTTTTTAAGCTTGTATCAATACTCTTAAAAGTATTTTTTATTTCCGGTGTTTGTTGTAATCCCATCAAGTCATCACCAATACATACAATTTCCCCAGATATACACAAGAATGGGTAAATAACAAACAAAACTGCCAGTGTTTAGCCTAAAAACCACCATATTGCCCTCAGCTTTAATCCTGTGACTTCCAATCTTGTCAAGATATATTCCTTTCAAGAAAGGTCTCTACTTTTAAAAGGCACACTGACATCCTCACTGTCACTTTAACACTTCAAGAGCATTGAATTTTAAATGAACAAACAAGGGAAACACTCATCATTCTTTAATTGAAATATTATTGCTGGCTCCAGTTATGCTGCAACATCCCAAAAGCATTTTTCTGCAGTATCACAGTAATCAAAGATTGTTGCTAGAGTGAATCTTTTAAAAAAAAACAACAAAACCACACCAAACTGACTCTCGGATTATGTAACATGCAAATTCAGTTTCACCTTCAAAATAGCGTCACGTAACATAAAGCCAAACAGACAGCAAGAAGCAATTCATAAGACTGGAAATGCTTCCCAAGGACTCTATAAGGAAACATTCTCTCAGAAGAAAATACATCAGAATTGCAATGATTTAATACAATCAGTTGGGTTAAAAGATGCTTTCCTTAAAAAACTACTTCTTTTTACAAATTCCTTTCATTAAGGGATGAAAAATTTATAAGTCTATATATGGCCCAAACAGCAGAAAGAATACTAGCCTGCTGACAAGTGTTAAAATCCTCCCAGAACCAATAAACCTAAAGTAATTAGCATTACTTTTTGCGATACAATTTCATGTTCATCTTTCAGTATCTTAGCTTGTAATACAAATTCAACCCAATTCTGAATCACAAATGAAGTACAAACAGTATTTTCATATATACCGAAGGAAAATATAAACAAGTACCTTATTTAAAAACATAGTTCAGTTTTACTTTTCAAATCAGCACTTGAAGATGTTTATAGCTTCGTAATCTAGAGGCTGTTAAGCACACAGCATCACTATATACTCTATCTAATTCATAATCTCTTTATTAAATTATCTAGGAAAATAAGTATAAGATTAACCGTATTTATGTGGTAAAACAATTAGCATATGACAGTGAATCTGTAAAAATACAGTATGTAAAAGCACCTCTGAATACAATTCAAGAGCACAAGAAAGTGCCCACCTGCAATACAGAGGAAGGTAAACAAGCCAGTAAAGCAGTGTTCCCACTTTTCAATAGCAACAACTCAGACTCCATCTTAAGCCTGTCATCATTCATCCCTACTGAATGGGGACTACACAACATAATTATTCTGTTGTACCTAACACTGAATTCAGTAGCATTTCTATTCAGCAACAAAATCTGCCACCAAAACAGGAATTTGGTACAGTGCTCACTGACCTCCCTGCTTTGACATTAAGTTGCATGAATAGCAAATCAACCCGTGAGTCCACAAATCTACAAATTCCTTAAGTGAAAAACTGATAGTATTTGTGAACACACTGCGTTGATGCTGTCCACACGGACTGCAAAACACCACTGAGGGGGAAAAAGACTAAAATTATCTGGAAGTATAGAAACACTTCCACGTAACTAATGTGTCACGTAACACCATCTGACAAGTACAATAACATCACTATAAGAACAATGTAAAAGTCACCAATGAAGACTCATCTGTAGCAATGAGAATTTTATAAGGCTGCCTTCCATATGTTCATGATCGAGAAGAAACCTGTAGTCCTTAATGCAGCTTTTTAATTAATCTTTCCCACCACTACTGAGAATTTAACATCATTAACTGAGGTCAAACTCTAGACACCACAAATATTTATATCTTACTCCATAAAATGAAGTTTTATAAACAAATAACACTCAATTACCAGAATATTTGCTATAGCCACAATGACACAAAATGCATTGCAAAGTACCGTATTCACTCTTATATGAGAAAAGATCTGTTAATAAGCTCAAGGCCATTGATATCATCAATGATACTGATAAAATTAAACACAGTGAATTTTGAATATATGATCAATTTCCATTTGTGGATCTGTCCTGTTTTCACTAATGGTTTATCTGGTGTTTCAATCGAATTTCCCAACCATTTAAAGTGACATGCTTGTACTGTGTGCAAAAAGAACAAGAGAGAAATAACAACTCTGGCCTCACCAAAAATGCTGTCAAAAAAAGCAGAGCAACTGAGAAACACTTTTTATTTTTCTTCTGAAATTCTAATAACTGAAGTAAAAAAGAATAAAAATCTATTCTTTGAGAAAAATCACTGTTTACAGTGCTTTGTAAGACTATACACATTCAGTTCTATAACTGAATAAACTCGAACCAAATACTGTATGTGAGCTTTCCTTTCTCATATTAAGTAAAGGTTAGTAATATTTCAGGTAGTCTCTTAGGCTGCAGTAACAACAGGCCTCCTCCACTCCATGAATGTATAATTAAGGATCACCTCAGTGTAATTTGTTAGGCTAATGAAATAGGTACTCGTGAGCAACGAACATCACCATTTTAATACTTGCAACCACAAAACAGTTACATCAAACAAATGTATTGTCTGCTTTAGGGATTCTTCCTCAGTAAATTTCATTCAATTTTATTATCTTTTTAATTTTCAATATATTTAAAATCAAAGTTAAGACACTGACCTCTAAACAATTTATGCCAGAATAAAAACATTTCCTGTATTCTGATATTTCAGAGGTCTCTTTAGCCATGGCATAGATTAAGGAGAAATAATGACTGCTAATCTGCTGTAAAATTCTCAAAGTAGACAAAAATGAACCACAGTGCTGATTTCTATCAATTTAGTTGTCTTCACTGTCATTTGTATTTTACGATGGGCAACATTTTCAGATGCCTCATTAGGTATGATCGACTCCCTTCTGCACCAGGTTGATATTTTGCATATCTAAGACGGTATTGTTCAATAAAATGTAAATTACTCCAAATGGATTAATATACTGTTTTCAAAGCACGTTAATAATAATGAATTTGAATTTCAGTATTCTATTTTTGGGTCAATATTTCTGGAGGGGAAAATATTTCAACATTTTCTGAATATAACTCTTCCTAGCTTAGATGATACAGTGAGAAGGCACTTCTGAATTAATGGTCCTTTATAGGAAAAGGACAAACTTAAACTATAAAAATAAGCCTTCTCGTCCTCCCTGCAGCCCCTTCTACAGTGACTTCCCATGCTCGCAGCCATAGGCCCTCTTTCTGTTGCCTTCTCCGATAAACCTGCCGGCCTGGCTGCCTCTCCCTTCCCATGCAGGTCTGATCTGCGAGGCTGCTGAATGCAGACACTGTACTGCACTGTGAATGGACAGCCAGGTATTTTATGAATGGAGCGGATCACGTGCTCCCAGCACCTCCCCGAGCTGATATTTCCCACATAACTGTGTCAACAAGCAGCGAACAGCACATATTAATACAGCAGGTCCTGGAGACCTTCCGCCGCCGGCCGCGGGCCGCAGGCTGGCCCTCGGCGCGGGAGCATCCGCTCCGGGCGCTCCGCAGGGCAGGTTCCGCCGCAGGTCAGCGGTGGTGACAGCAATTCTTTTTCTGTAATTTTTTTTTTTTTTTTATGAATGGAGATTGTGGTATGCAAATGAGAGCGATTCACAAAAAAGGAAACATGGCGGCGGCGGCGGCCCCGGCTCCGGCCCCGCTGGGCGGGCGCGGCGGCTGCCCCGGCCCGGCTCCCTTCGGCCCGCTCAGCGCCGCGGCTGGCAGCGCCCCGAGGCCCCGTCCCCGCTGGGCCCCGCTTCCCCGCGGGCTCGGCCCGCGCTACTCCCCGGGGACCCGAACGCCTCTTCGGGGGAGCGCACGGGAAGGTGTGCAGGCTTTGCCTGGAGGGAGGCAGTGAAATGGGAAACCCTTTTTTCCTGCCGGCAGAGCCCCGTCCGCACCCTGTCTGGCACCCCGGCTGCTCCCCTGCCCCTCATCGCTACCCCCAGACACAACAGGCGCAGCGCTCCCTCTCCACCGCCATGGCCGCGGCAGTCACCGCATCATTCATAAAATCAGCCCGAGCAAACCCCGACATCGCAAATCGTAATGCTACGGCTCGGAGACCGCAGCAATCAACTCTAAACTTCCCGATCACAGGAAAAGTTTCAAAATACTTCATATTCCTTTTTCAATGCCATAAAGAACTCGGATGTTTTCTGACAAATATTTATCGCCTCCGACCCAAAATGTATTTCAAAGACAGATTACATTCAAGGGGATACAGCCGCACACACACAATCTCCTCTGGATTGCCTTCAAACCCCTCACAGTAAAAATATTAAGAGATCCTTGAACTGTCCCTTTTCTCTCTGAGGAGAAATAATAAAAAAAAAAAGTCACAAGTGCTCATTAAAAGAAAAAAAAAAAGAGCTTTAGGGTAGGTTTAAGCTGTATTTACACTGGCTGACTCATCCAATTAAAATTCAGGAGCAGTTTCCTGCAGGATGAAGCTCCCACACACTAGTTTCCATGTGAAATATCTACAAGTAATAGGATATTATCAGAGGTGGTACGTGCTGATACCTCTCTGGGCATACTAAACCCATCCTCCCGCTCCAAGACACCATCGTTATCTGCACCGTTTTCTGTCGGGCTTTAACTAAACCAAGCTTTTCTGGCCGCCGGCTCGCAGCCCTTCCAAACTAAGCTCCTTCACAAAGAGGGAGCTTCTGGGCTTCCATGAACGCGAGCAGCAATGCGCAGTCCGCGCAGGGGTAGGACAGGACACGTACGTGCGCGGGCAAAGGCCCCGCGGGGCGCAGAGCCGAAGGGACGCGCCGAGCCCCATCCCCATCCCGATCCCGGGGCGGAGGGGAGGTGAGGGCACGGCCACCTACTCGTTGTTAGAAGTCGCCGTCTCTTCGCTCATTTTCTCCTCACCACGATCCGACAGGCACACGGAGCAGCACCGACGCAGCCAGGGCGCAGCCAGAACTCACCAGAAACTTCACCATTGTTACCCCCCCGGTCCGCCGCCCCCGGCCAGGGCACGGGCCGTGCGGTGAAGTGAGGGAGAGGAAGGGAAAAGGGGGAGGAGAGCGGTCTTTATCCTGGAAACGAGAAATCCTGTTGTCCGGCGGTGCAGCGTATTTCCCTTATCTTAAAAGGTGATGATGGTGGTGTTGAAGGTAGTGGTGCAAACAGCAGCAACAACCACGGATCTTCTGTTCTCGAGCTGCTCCCGGTTAAAGGGGGACAGAGTTGTAGAGACAAGGGATGGCTCCCTGCCGCAAAAAGCTGCACCGCACCGTCCTCCCGCTGCAGCTCATCTCCCGCTGCAGCCGCCTTCGCTGCTGCCCTCCTCCTCCTTCTCCTCCTCCTGCTGCTCGGCCGCCTCCCTCCCTGCCCGCCCGCCTCCCGCGC